>NC_141771.1:4658453-4808453 GCF_051362555.1 Lingula anatina | reverse complement strand
TTACTCAAATTATAAGTTCTTATTCTAAATCTAAATTTCAGAGAATTTTGCAAGTTTCTTACCAGTGACCGGCGCTCCGCCTGTATTCCCACAATTCCAACAATTCCCACAATTCCCACAGTTTCCTGGAGGCGGTGGTGCTTTTGGTTTTGGTAAGCGTAGGAAGCGCTCAGTGGAAGAGAAGCACGCGGCTCGTGACATTTCGCCCCTAAGAGGATAGCCAGCTCGGAGGTGGACTCTCATCTGCATTTGTCACGGCATTATTGTAATCGGCCATGGTCATACTAGCATCAACATTGAATACTTCAGAAGTGAGGCGAATGCATGTTTTATTTAGAAAGACATGGCAGAAGACAAATTTTGATTTTGTATATCTATGAGAACTTCAAAAAGCGTTCTCTTCTCGGTTCTTGTCAAGAGTTGAATTTCAAAGTCCCCTTTTTTTGGTCTTTAATTATTCTCAGACCATGAACCACGCACCTTCATGTAAGTTCATCTATGATGAAGTACTGTAGAGATATTTAATTTACTTGTTTATTGAGTTTTTGATTTAAAAGAAAAAGAGTCTTTAAGCTCATTGTGCGAATTAAGCAATTTTATACGGTGATACAGATATCTTCATTTTGAATCCTGAATACATGTAGCAAAGAAAAATGATTACACCTAACAAAATATATAACATGATACATCTAATGTAATAGAAATAACATATGGCGTAGCTTGGATGCTTTGAAAAGGCAAGTTTAAAATAATCACATGAGGATAAAGATATGGGTTATATAGTAGGGATCGTCAAATGACGGTTGGTTGTCATAGTAAAGCGGACCATTTCATAAGGGGTTCAGAAAGGGGGCAAAGTGGGGGTCTCTTTGCCCCCTTGTTAGCCCCAGCTATTGGTCGGTCTATAAATGTGAGATATAAGTGTAAAAGTGGGTGTAATATTGTAGGAAATACATGTTTTTATGATTCACATATCACCACAAAGTGTTTGTTGTAGTATTGTCACACTGTTTTCTGGGGTAGAAAGGGGCCTGCCAGCGAGCACCCCCTCCATTTCCCCCACTTTCCAAAACAACTTCAGCTCCCATTATAGACGTAAAACGTAAGAGGCACAGACGCATGTTTCTTGCCTTAAGTGCTCTCCCAGATAAGTCAAACTTTTAAAATAGTATCAGTACAGATAGTTTGCGCGAGAGAAAAAAAGAATTAAACTTCGTCTTTTCGATCTGATAAGTGAAAATTCGAGAGGTGGAGTTCACGAGCCAGATGCAAATGTCAGCTACAGAAGACACGAATCAAGTCGACTTTACGATTTTTAAAAACGTATACAACATTGTCCTTCATGAGGAAGAATTCAAAATTTTACAGCAGTATAATTTTAATGTACTGCTGCATGTACGTACTGTACTTATACATGTACTATAGTGTATCTGTGGCGGGCTGACGTACAACCTTTCTAAACGTAACTCGCGGGTCGCACCGTGGCTCAGCAAGGTCCTGAGTTGTTAACATATATGTAGCTAGCGACAACAATGGACTTCAGTCATGCTTTCAGGAGATGTTCTCGACCGTTCAGTCACGGTCTGTATTCTCAACCGTCGGAGGAAGACTTGTCGCTGTACATGTAGATGATGTCCTTAAAAGCAACGGAGATTTTTTTTGTCGAAAATTTTAAAACAGACCATTGCCCTCGCAGTGCTATATGTATGTGGTTTCAGTTTTTCCAATGCAAAGGTCGCCTGGAACGATGTGGACCACAAGTGCAATAACATTTGTTTTTCATGACCTTCTGTTCTTTTACTATTTAACATGTTTAGTATTCAGCGCAGGGCTGGTTTTAGTCAACATTGCAACCACCGGAGCAGTGAAATAGGCTAACTTGACAAACATCTAATTATTTGATAATGTGATCTGAGCGCTTTGTCAGTAAAATTTATCCGATTTTGGACTCAAGAATTATCAGCAGCTTCATAAAAGTTTGTGAAGGTAAATGTAGATAATGAGTTCGGTTATAAAACTTTTCCATCAACCTTTTCGCTTAAATTTGAGTTAACTGGTCACATAGAAATTGCATAAATGGGCTCAGACATGCAGAAAAGAGAAAAGCAAAAACATAATGGTACACAGTATGTTTTGTCTTTTATCAACACGGATAGTTAATATTACTAGAATAATAAACAGCTTATCCAAAATACTCTCAATGGCGAAGATATAAAACAAAATTCACTCTAATCCCCAACATCATATTCCCACTGACCAATGATAAAATTCTTTTACACTAATAATTCGAGCCGTTTCATAATATAAAACGAAACGACCCACTTTTATCACGTATTACTTTTAAAGCTTTGCTTTTGAACATAACCTTGCTTGAAACTATTTCTATTTCTAGTCGAAAATAGACCGTAATACTCGTAATGTCAGGATAATATGCTATTATGTGCTATTATACACAACTGAACATATACATGTATAGAATTTAGTCGTAATAGTGTGCACAAAATGAGGAAAAAGTGACTACTTACTTTCCAATTTTATACATCTGGTTGTTTTCCGGCTGATAATACACATAATACTGATAATACATGTTCTTATCAATCTACAAGTTGATGGTCTGCTCACAAAGTCAGCATACACGATGCCACTGTCCGGCACGGTTTTTACTACTACATCACATTGTGTTCAGTCAAAAATATAACATATATGTTCAATCTTGTTATATATATAGTGCCACCACAGTCATATTCAGATGATACTGCTCTATATACATTCAAAACGTAGGCATATTATATACATGTAGTACATATCTAATCGCTGATAATGTTCAGTGTTATGATACTGATCGCAAAGAATAATTTTTCACAAAATAAGTAATATTTCAAACAGCCCTCTCTAAAGTTTTCAGCTCAAAATTAATTCAAGTATCTCTCAGTCGTTATATTGCTCACATCAGATTTTTTCCTATTTTGCTGACAGATAAATGAAAATAAGGATTGAAATCGTGTTTTAATGACTTTTAATAATCTATTTGATGTCATTGTGACATCAGACCATTAATTGAATTCGCCAGTGCAGCAAACAAAAATACATTGCCCATTCTAAGTCATACGAAAACCATTGAAAGCGATATTTTGGATCTCCATATTCTCCAAATTATCGTCTTTAAAAGAGTTACACGCCCCACAAAGGACCCTCATGTCATTGTCTAGTCACATCAACGGTCGCTGTTACGCCTGACCTCATCTGGCTGCCACCAGAGCTTTCTAGCGGCAAGGCATTCGTTGGGATAGGTTTTTAGATTTTAATCTGGAATAAAAATCCAGGCAACGGTCAAAACTTGTCCAATTTGGTTCAGTTTTGTTGAAGAACATGCAGACCGTTGACTCGGCGAGTAATGACCTACTCACATATTGTCTATGTGGTTCAAAAATGGCGATTTTGATGACCAAGGAAGCTGCTCATTCCTTTGGTTCTGTAAGTTATCTGCTATTAAAAGTGCTCTGTGTGAATCGGCAATCTCATTGTGCAACCTAACATTGTTCCTAAGGTGCCCCCTATCAAATGATACCACATTGATTGATTGCTTAATTTCATCTGGTTCAGGTTTTCATCGATGACTGCCACTGGACTTTTGGCACCAATGTGATATCCACTCCAAATACTGACGTTGCCAATAATCCTAGTATCTTAAGAAGCGGCACACGCTTCGTCGTAGGTCTCTCAGGATGCCTGTAAACTCTGTTTTGACCAGTTGAGCGGTACAGGTGAAATCTGACCTTAATAAAGAAAGCCACGCGGTTTCAGTGTTCTACCCAGAAACGGTCATGGTTCTCAATTCATTAGAGAAACAGACGACGCTGTTTTGCTGTTTACAGTGGCTTCCTCAGAGGTCGTCTGGTATCATAACCTGCTGAAACCAGTTTGGTTTTCGCTAAGAGCTTTGAAAAACGCGTTTTGGTGACAATTTGCCCCCCACTGTGAATTGACTGGGTGGTTTGTGTTCAGTTGCAGCAGCATATCAGGAAGGACAGTGAGACCCTGTACACTGATGGTAAGATTTCGATACATTGGGCGTGGTCTTTGTGTAGGTACATCAGCCTGGGCATAACTTTATAAAACTGTGTGGACCATTCCGTGTGACACAATAATCTGTCTGGCAATGTCTGTCTTTTTCGTGCCATTCTGGCACAGATAAACAATTTTGTAAAACACTCCCTAACTCATTTTACGCACTGCAAAACCGACCGCTTACATACCGAATTTCAAATTCTTCGATGCAGTAGTTGACGACATATAGATACTTTTTGACAGAACCATTCTTCGCCAAAGCCGAGCTTTGACCTGCCCAAAGGAGCACTACCCAATTAAATCACTGCATATTATACAATACAGCAGTGCAACATATATAGTAGTCAGTTAATTGGTAGCGACACACCCGACTTAACACTTGTCCAGTCAGATATTTTATATAAGATGATCTGAGTTAAAAAAAAAAAAAAAGAACGCATTTTTACCAAGGTATACCTTTTAAACTGAAACAGTCCATATTAAATGTCAAGTCTGTATTTTTAATTTATTGTCATTAACTGCGTAGGTACACTTGAACTTACATTATTTTACTTCATATTGTACTTTAGCTAATGATAAAATGAACATGTGCATCACTCAGTCCTCTAGTTACTGGTTCTCACTTAAAATGCATTCCCCTATTCACACTCCAACAAGGAGGAGCCGGGTCTAAGATAACTTCAGTAGTCGGGACAGGCTGAGGCATATCGCAGGGGGGAGGCATATTGCATATTGCTGTGTGCCTCGTCTGCGCCTTGAAATACCTCGCGAAATATTAAATTATACCGATACTTCAATTGAGAGCATATTTGTTTTTATGTACAGACACTTTTACCGATAACACGATAAGTGGAAAACCGTTTTTTTTTTTGGCTTGAAAATCACAGAACTGATGAATATTCATAATATGCAGGTCAAGTTCAAAAATAATCATGATCGCGCAATTTTCATGGAAGTTATGCTGTTTTTTCACTTTTTTCAACATATATGCAACACCGATAACGAGATAAATGAAGAACCGTTTTACCTTTTAGCTTGAAACTTACAGAACTGATGAATATTTATAATACGCAGGTCAAGTTCGAAAATCAGCATGATCGGTCCATTTTTATAAAAGTTATGCTGTTTTTTTACTTTTTCAGCATATATGCAACACCTATAACACATTTTAAGGAAAATCGATTGGCCAATTGTCTTGAAATTCACGAAGTGATCAATTTTCCTAAAATACAGATTAAGTTTTGAAAAGCAGCTTGATCAGTTAAGTTTTGGTGAAGTTATGGCTTTTTTTGTATAAAAGTGTTTTTTTCTCATATTTAATTCTTAGGCATGTTAACAGTCTTATTTTTGAACTAATTAGATATGTAAAGGTGCTCTTTTGACATTTTCTGCATCTTAACAATATTGTTAGTTGATTATATAAAAAAGACGGTAAACCTGTTATTGTGTATTGTGTAACAAAATGTCAAAAATGGAAATAACCTAATTTAACCAAAAGAGTTTGTCAGAATCTCAGAATGCAGCACACTGGACATTTAAAATTGTTCTTTTGATAATTTTCCTAAGTCAACAATTTTCTTAGTTGATCATTTAAAAATGACAATAGATTTATTATTTTGTTTTATGTAAAAAAGGTGTCATAATTGGAAAGAAAATCATTTCAGTACAGTTATCTATTACATTTTGGCATTTTGAAGATGTGACTCTGAACTTCCATGACCTTTAAGACCTTTCCATGTCACATTTTCTGAATATCCATGATACTTTTATTTTATTAGTAAAAAAATTATGGTCATTATGCTGTTAAGCATTATGTAATATTGCATCAAAATTGAAGACAACCCTATTTTTGGCACTGCCTCCATAGTGACCATTAAAAGAAAACCATGCCACTTACACTTCTCAAACTTACAGACAAGTAGCATCGGGCTAAAATATAGCTTCAGTTAAAAAACCTGTCTTATCAGTTAACCTTTCTGGAAATTATATAGTTTTTTGTTGGAATTGAAAATTTCACATATCGACATTTTAAAGGTGTGACTTTGAACTTCCATTGGCTTGAAGGCCTTTGCTAGTCACATTTTCTGAATATCCATGATACCTTTACTTTATTATTAAAAATTGATGGTCATTATGTTATATTGCATAAAAGTTGAAGAAAGCCCTATTTTGGACACTGCTGCCAGGATGACCATTAAGGGAAAACCATATTACTTATGATACTCAAACTTACTGAAAAGTTTCATAGGATTGAGGTGCAGTTTGTGTCGAAAAATCATTGTGATTGTCTTCTGTTTTGGAAGCAATGGAGTTCTATAGTGTGCTATATCGTGCTACTCCATATGGAATCTTACAGATTGTGGTCAGTATGTAATTGTACCTTGGGTAATCACTGGCTAAATTCAGGGCTATAAAGTCACTTGCCTAATGACCTTTCAAATGAGATTACATAAAACACACGTTGAGATTTCCCTGTAAAGTCCCATAGGTTTAGCTCTCTTACCTGTGTCACATAATTAGGAATCGGTGATAATTATGCAGGTAAATGTTGTAATGTTGTTTAATATTGCAAAAAAAAAAAAAAAAAAAAAATATATATATATATATATATATATATATATATATATGTAACACCAACATTAATGGTATCAAACTCAATGGGGTTATTCATATCATGTTAATACAGCTAGATTAAAAGATTGAATAGCAGCTTTTTTGTTATGTTTTATTTTAAAAAAAATTAAATTATTTTTCAAACACTAGCATCTTCAAGGTGTTACTTTTAACTTCCATCCACCAGAAGCTCTGTGCATTTTCTGTATTTTCTCATTCTAGCATTTAGTACTTAGTTTGTGGTATATGGATAAGATGGGTGGTCAGTCTGTAATGGTCCCTTGAGTAATCATAAGCTAAGTTCAGAGCTATCAAGTCACTTGCCTAATCAAGTCTGAAGTGGCCATTAAATGAGATTACATAAAATACACGTGTTGAGATATCATTATCTTCAAACTCAAGTGGGATAGTGGTAATACAGCTAGATTGAATGACAGCTTTAGTGGAATATTTTTGTAATTTTTCCTTTTTTAATTTTTCATTTTTCAAACTGGCATTTTCAAGATTTGACTTTTCACTCCCATATGTTTTTTTAACTTACAAGGACTTACATACAGCTCAAATAAGAAAAACAGCTCTCTTGAATTATATTTGTTTATTGAATTTATGCTATGTTTTTGTGAAAATTTCACTTTTTCTTATCCTGGCATTTTCAAAGTATGAACTTGAACTCTTATCAACCTGAAGTCTTAGAGACCATTTCCAGACCCTATAGCGCTAACTGTGGATCCCTCTATCTCCTAGGGGATTCTCGCTAAATTGCAATCAATGTAAGAGACTTAGATGTCTGTCACGCCTACTGAAGCTGGCGTGACAGAATCTTAAGCCACTTAAGCTGAAAGCAATTTAGTGAGAAACCCCTTGGAGGTGGATCGATCCTGTTAGATTAATCTAGGTCTTATGCTTGTTACACATTTTATGCATTACTTCATCAGAATTGACAGGATCCTCTTTTGTGCATTTTTATTTTCTCCTTTTTGTCTGTACATTTGACAGCACGGATCCCCCGTGCTGTCAAGGCTTAGGAGGTTTGAGCCGTGCAGGGAATTAGTGTTGCATTGGTGCGCAGTTTTCAGGTTGAGGTTATCAAAAGAGCTGAACAAAGAAGGCTCCATGCTTCGAGTATTCACATCAGGGTTGCCAGGAAGAATCCACTCATCACCTTGGTAAACAGACGCAGAAGAGTGACAAGGGCGGCCAGAACCATTGCCTGGACAGTGGGTCAGAATTTTCGCCATTTTGTTTTTTTCTAACGAGTCCATATTCACAGTTAAAAAATGAGTGGCTAAGTGCGGGTATGGAGAGCATCACCCACTTGTCATCTGCCAGAGAATATGCATTTCCTCACTAGACAGTCCACTTCAATAATGGTTTAGAGGTGCATTGGTTTCTATGGCATTGTTGAACTGGTGTTGATAAACGGAAACACCTTTTAGACCTTTTAGCATCGGTAGAAAAAAAAAAAAACAACTTTGGGGACAGGAAGCATCCGTTTATATTTCAAGATGATAACGTTACACCACACAGGGCTAGGACAGCGCAAGAGTGGCTTCACCAGCATGGCATCAACAGGGTGGACTAGCCTGCCCAATCACCAGACGCAAACCCCATTGAAAACCTGTGGCAAGATATTGAAAATCAAATGGCAAAGGATCGCCCCTTTACCAAAAACTCTCTGATCCAAAATGTCTCCAGAGCCTGGGCCAACACAACCCCCAGAGGATTAATGGACCTTTATCAGTCTGTGCCTATAAGTGCTGTGGCCATATTGAAATCACGTGGCTGTCCTACAAAAGATTAATTCTGACATAATAGCATGTGTTATGTAAGGGCAATGCACTGTTTAGTAAACCTACATGTAAAATAAAGATACTCGCTCGACACAATCAGTTTTCAATAAAATCACAATTGAAAAACTTTCAAATCCAGCTGTTGTTCCCTTTAAAGAAACAAATGGTGCAATACTTTTGTCACTCCCTGTACAATATATACAGGTATGACATCGCACAATATATAAATGTATGAAATCCTACAATATACAGGTATGTCATATAAATTAAGTGAAATATGGTGGTGTTTTTTAATTTTATGGACATTCTGTATCCTCTATTGATTTAACAGTGAAACACTGGATTTGAGGGGCTGCATGGTTTAAATTTTAATAATTGGTTTAAAATATGGATATTTTCACCGTTTCTGTATTTTCCGAACCATTAAACAAGCTAGATGTGGTATCTGGAATCAAGAGCACTGTTTACAGCCGTGAGGTAATCATTTGTAAATAAAAGCACATGGAATTTGGGGTTGGACAACCTTTTTGACCAATGTTGTAATACCGAATATACTGGTCCTATGGCAAAATAGTGACTATTTATGTCATTTTTTGCAAGGTTTATTAAAGAAGCCATAGATAACGCACGAGGCAATAAATTTACATAAAACAACCTAGAAGCATTTTAGGCTAAGTTTTGTTCATTTTGTATGCACTCGTATATACAAAACAGATGCTTTGGAAATATCGTATTAGATAAGGTTGTTTACATTACCCCAACTAACTTATTATTCGTCTGCACTAAACACGCAATTGCCTTATTAGTGTTATTCATTCCACATGGATGTAACGTACAGAGCATTAGATGTTTGAATTAGTCCTCTTACTTGTGCATTTAACTAGATTTTAACTCAGGCCTATGAGTCAGCCCCCCCCCCCCACACACACACACATACATACACACACATACATACACACACACACATACACAGACATAAAAATTAGAGGCCCCCTTCTATATAACCAATTCAAGAATATTTCCTTTAACAGTTCGGCCATGTCCTCACTCTAACCTGGGTCATTGAAATGAGGAAGGTCCAACGTTGCGGGTTGGTAGACCTAATAATACAGATGTACATAAGCACTTCAAAATGTGTGCCTCTTCGTGTTGGGCTGTCCCTGGGAGCGGATGATTGTGATTTTTTTTATATATTGTTGTTTGCTCTATTTCCTCCTCGACCATTAGAGTGAAGAAGTAATGGACCAATCATCAGGGATGTGAATGGGCACTTGGAGTGTTAATGTGCCTTTGTGTAGAGCTGTCTATGGGGGTGGACGATGCACATTTTCTATGTTATAGCTTCAGCGCCTATCTCCTACTTGACCATACGAATGAGGAAGTTAAAAACTTTTGGGATTGATAGGCCTATCATCGGGGATGTGGATGGTCCAGTTTAATTGATACGCTTTGTCTATCCATGATTGCTTAGGGAGAAAGTCAGAAATCGGACAGCAAAATTTAAAGCGCGCGCACGAGCAAACCTGCTCATCAGCAGTGACAAAAATGTTCCTTCCCTGTAGGCACTGAGGGGCATACAAGAAGAAACATGCGCCTGGACAGAAATTCTGCCCCACTGTCCAAATAATTGACGCCAAAATCATCTGTCCATGCAATAAAACAGAAATAAATGCACCACGTTATATGTGTTTCAAACTCGTTAAAATAATAAACTAAAATATATGTCGGTTTACTTCTACATGGGTACGTCACAAACACAATTACCTGTATACTCCAGAGCGGCACTTTGAACAAAATGCTGCGCTCTTGAAAATTCTGTGTAATTCTTTTATCTATGAAGTGCAAATTATAATAGAATTGCAACATTTCACAAAAGTGGTTTTGCCTTGTTAAAAAGATTCTAAAGTTCATCAAGTCGTTTTTGCTATTTTATGCGTTTCTAGCTGTAATTGCTAGATTTACTATCAGTTGATCAGGTGAAAGATCTCTTCAACGGCAACGCAGTGATAACATTTTTTTGCATTGCATATCTGAGTTGAAGGATATTATCTCATTTTACGCAACTCGATCACCTGAGGGGATAATAAAAACAAATAAATTTCATTGAAGATATGTCTTCCTGGCAGGCAGTTATGAAATATGGAACGTGTAAGGAACAAAACGTCCGCCCCTCCGAGGCCTGCACCGGGCCTTGTCCTAGGTCAAAATGTCGGATATTTTTAAATTCCCATTTCTTTTACATTGAGGGCCAGAATTTAGTTCTTGGGACATAAATAAATATATAGTAAATAAATAAATAAATAAACAAGACAATCGACATACTGCATGCATTCAAACTAATCTTTTTGTTATTTTTCCAAAATCCTCAAAAGAGGAGAGAAAATTGCATGGCGAATAAACTAAATACTGGATTTGCTCCCAGCCCTGTTAAGAAATGCAGGAATTCTACAATTTTATTGTTTTCATTGAATTGCATGTCTTGCTTTTGTTTTACATTTCATGAATAATGTCCGCTGATGTGTATGGCTTTTTAAGCAGTGCTGTTTTCGATATTTTACCATTCTTTCTTTTGCGAGAGCAGCGCGCAGACGACAGGTTTACCGACGACCATGGGCGGCGTCTCTCGTCTGCTAAGTTATTGCCGATTGTTTTCATTGCTGATGGTATTGTCCAGAATCTCGCAATGTGATGCACAACCTAGTAAGTTATGTATTTATTTGTTTATTTATTTATTTTTCATTTTTGTGTCCAACTGTAAAAATGCAGTGCCTTGTCTACAATGCCAGGGCGAAACAAGCGTTATCAATTTTTTTTCATAATTCATATACTTGCTGAGATCATTCCATTTTATTTTTATACAGCTTGAATTGTACTGTTGTCTAAACTGGTGCGAAAACAGTCAAACGCTCAAGCATGATTATGTTAACATGGTTTTATGTAAAAAAAGACAAATGCAACATTATTTACCAACTTTTAACTGGAAGAAGCGTTTGCATGCGGGTACTACGAGAGATTTCACAGTGACACCATGATTTTCCTTTCATGAAATGTAATTTCATATTCTTCATGAAAAAAGATAAGTAGTAATACGCCTTAACGATATTGATTTTAATATATATTAAGGAATGTCGATGTTTCATAGAAAATTTCAACCCAAGAAATGTTTTTACATCATGTCTGTCAATTGTGAAATGTCGAATTCAGACCACTTTTAAGTTTTTCTTTTAAAGATAAAGAAAAATAAAAATAAGTTATAGTCGGCTTATGTGACAGAGTATTTTAAGTGCCAGTCTCTGGCAATTTTGACACCATGCCGCCATAGGCCTGTTGTTTGGTTTGACAATAATATAAATGCTGTTTCACTTTTCTTCTTGAAATTTTCAGGGTTGACCAATAATAATGCATCTGAAACCTGTGCAAAATTCCAAAGCTTGTGAACTGTTGAAGTTATTGAACTTTGAAATAAGTTACTTTTTTATTTGATCTACCGGATATATTTGGGAAATAATACCCTTGGAAGGAATGTGGTAACTGTGGGTTGATTGTCATCAGAAATTAAGCTTTTAACTCGAAACTTACAGCTTAGAACAATCAACTTTGCCATCCACGCACCTCCCTCCCCCCATTCCTTGCCAGCCCTGTCTCATCTTTCTTCTCACACTGTTGAAATTGTACGTGTGATAAAATATAGTATTCAATACTTTCAGCGCCATCTACAGTGACACCTACCACACTAATCATGCCGCCTACGTTCAGTAAGTGCACAGCATCTTCCATATAGCTCTGAAATGTAAATAAAATGACAGAATATATCAACCGTTGGAGGTGTATGTATTTTCTCTGTTTCGCTGTGGCAGTGTTCACAGAATCGTTGGTGCATTCGGCTCAAACGATCAAAATTTAAGATAAAGAACAATCGAGGGTATGCCTACACTAGCTTGTTCATTCCCTATAGCGCATACAAATCACCACTACTCGGTTCTTACATAACTCAAATATCTACGAGTTTGCCAACAACCATACAAGTAGTAGTAGCTCGTTTCCACCACCTGAATCCATAAAAAACTGCCTTTGTTTTGTTTCAGTGGCACAGATGTACACAGTGACAATGGGCGCACACATCCCCAACGGCATGCAACTCCCGGGGGCCAACTACACCTCAGGAAGTTCCTGCACCACCGCCTGTGACAGCATGTCTAACTGTGTCGCTGCCGACTGGAACATGGCCAGCAATACGTGTTTCGTTCACACCGCTGCCACTGGATGCAACGCTTTGGTCAACAAGACGACCTGTAATAACTACAGGAGAGTAGGAGCTTGTACAAGTGAGTGCGCTGTGCCTAACGCACGTGGAAATTGAAACACGCGCGTATTGTGCATTTTTTCAGCCAACGAGGTCCTTCCCAGATTGTCTGAAACTTGTGTGTCGTCATTTCGTGACGTCATAGAAAACGAGAATAAGCGTAGGCATAGGCTATTTTTGGATTAACTTCTTAACAATGAGCTTAGTGAAGCTCTATGCACTGTTGCCTTAGAAAGCAATACCAAAGCCATTCGCAAAACGTGATCAATTCGCACATGAACGAAAACAAACAGAAAAATAGCCATGAATAAATTCTGTCAATTTTTATTCGTTTCTGTACCGCACACGCTAGACTGCCATTATTGCCGACCCACTCCCATCCAAATTCCGCGATATCTCGCTGGTTTATACGCTAAAGCGCGAGACGATGAGGTACCTCTGATATTTCCTATTGCACTAATTTAGATAAGCAATTACGTTAGTACAATTCTGTTCTTGCATCAAATATACGTATACTCTGACAGCTGTTTTTTCCACACCTTCATACACACGTACATAGACGGCATTAACATTCAGTGAATCTAAACCCGCTCCAATCCGACTTAATATATGCAGAGAGACACTAAAACAAACCTGTCTCCATCTGCTATTTAACTACAGTACAACATGTTTGCAAAATACGTTTTCGTAGATGTTTAAAATGTATCTCCACGGAAGTGCAGTGTTTCTTTGGAGCTTCAATATCTTGTTCATTTTCTCGTATGTTGATTCACGTCAGCCACGTTATTTACGGCATTTATATGCACGTACATTGTCCAAAATTGCCAAATAACTTAATATATGTTTTACTTTCAGCGACAACGACACCCTCCACACGTAAGTGTTTCATTTTTTCATTGTAGTCTGGATGACTGGTGCTATATTTTGGCCAAATTGCTCAAAATGTGGAAAAAGCATGAAACTTGGCACAATTGTTCTTTGGTCTATGCTGATCATTTTTAAGGGCAGTGCCCAAAATTTCCAAGCGTTGCTTAGCAACCGTTGCTATGGAAGTGAATTTCCTTAGTAACAAGCTAATTAGACCTTTCTTGTCCAGTTTAAAAAGTTTATAAATGCTAATAACTATGTTTCAGGGCATCAGAACTATCACTAGACTATTTTAAGGCAATTAAAACCCAAATTAACCTTAGCCACGATTGCTAGGCAGCATATTACCCTAGCAACAAGCATTTAAAGTTGCGTTAGTCTATTAAGTAAGGCAAATCTATAATACTAGCTAAGAACTACACTTTTGAGCAAGATGTTCATACTTTTAATCCAGTAAGTTGAACCAATTGTGTGATAACACACATCCGATCAAATAAATTGCCAGTGCAGAAATTTAAGGCAGCATGTTCAAAATTAATAACCAGCCATTTCCATGCTTTTATCACCTTACGACTCTTTACGGCCCTTGCACATTGTCAGCCTCTACATCTGCACCTACATGCACACTGGAGCAACTCTGGACAGGTCAATAGCTTTTGGCAAATGTGTCCACTTAGGCCCACTGTTCTGCACAAGTCCAACCAGAGTGAGCACATGGTATCTGTTGACATGGCACCGTAGTGCTGATTCAGATATGTTCATCTCGCAAGAATACTCTTATATTGATGTAGAGCAGCCTTGGTGGAAGTAAGATATGGCATCTAACGGCCTTTGGGTGTGAACAGAAACTTTTGAACTTTATTGATTAACAAATAGAATTAAAATAGAACCATGCTGAACTGACAAAATACAATGTGAAAAAAACTTTTTAGAAAATATTGAACAAAATGAAAAATATCTTGGAAATCTGGTCTCTGAGAAACCTTTCAATAATAGGAAAGTCAACAGTGGTTAAACCTTTAGTATTTCTCATCTTACGTAGGGCATGTATAAACTCTCCTACCAGCCCCCCCCCCTCCCTCAATACTTAAAATATGCATATCATATTTAACTTTATCAGGAATGGAAAAAGATACAAAATAAAATGAGCAAGGATGGCGTCTGATTACAAAAATGGACGGAAAAAGGTAAAGCAAATACAAATTTTTCCAAGGCCCTAAACTTTACATGGCTTAAGAGACTTCTTTATGAAGAAAATAAGAGTAAGTGGAGAGCGTTTTTCTTGGCAAAATGTCAGGAATCGGTAGTAACAAAAGGTGGATTAAAAATACTAAAAGCAACTTCTTATCCCTTTTGGCAAACATTATTGGTTCTTTGAGTGAAATTCAGGAAAATTTCAATTTAACCCCAGATGAAATCTTATCACAACCATTATGTCAAAACTCAAAAATTGAAAAAAATTAAAAAACTATTTTCCATAAAAGATGGTGTAAAATGTTTTTTTTTTTTTTTACATCAATGATATTATTAATGACATTTGAACTCCCCTCTGTCTAGAGGAACTCAACGAAAAATCAACCTTAACACTAACTTTCTGGGCTAATTCAGCATGTTAAATACTTGTTGCTAGGGTAATATGCTGCCTAGCAACTGTTGCAATGGTTTACTTGGGTTTTTAATGTCTTAAAATAGTATAGTGATAGTTCTGATGGTTTGAAACATTATTAAAAGCCTTTTTAAATCATTTAAACTGAACAAGAAAGCTCCAATTAGCTTAATTGTTACTAAGGTAAATCACTTCCTTAGCAACGGTTGCTAAGCAACGCTTTGAAATTTTGGGCACTGCCCTTGAAAATGATCAGCATAGTCCAAAGAACATTTGTGCCAAGTTTCATGCTTTTTCCACCTTTTGAGCAATTTTTGCACCAGTCATCTAGACTATTGATACTCTACCTACTTGTAGGGCATGGGCATTTTAATGGAAACGTACTAGGCGAATTATTCCTGATAGAGCATCTCCGTAAAACATACTTTGGTGGCGCATTTGACATCTATATAAACTGCAATGTCTTATGTTTGTTCCATCATATCTACTCATTCTAAACACCGTACGGATATCTCGGTCAACGTCAGTTTCGGAATCATTTTGGTTCAGGGAGTCTGTCAATATCTCGCAATACCGTTATATATCCAGCAGAACCAGTTTTATACAGCAGGTACTTTACACACACATCCACGTACATACATGGAAACATACGTCCATGCATTTTACAGGTATGTACATGTATGTGTACACACACGCGCAAGCACACAGACTCACACACATACACAAACACACACACACACACACACACACACACAAGGAAAGAGAGAAAGAGTGAGCGAGAGAGGGCTTAATATTTCAATGTCAGATATTCCATTTCAGTGACCCTTGCCCAGCTCTTGGCTAATTTCAATCTCACCCCCAACATGAACATCTTGGGTGGTGTGGAGCAGACCAACCTGACCTCTCTCATGGCCTGCGTGGCTGCCTGCAACTCGAACCCAATGTGTTTCGGATTTGACTACAACGTCGCGACCAGCGGGTGCTACTTCTTCTTCGGGATGGCCGTGTGTGGAACCTTGCGGTCGGCTCCCGGTGTGAATCATTACAGGAGGATCACCGTGTTCTGTGGTGGAACGCCAGCCACTACCCCCGCTACCACGACTGCCCCGACCTTCACCTTTCCATCCTTTACATTACCGAATATTTTCTTTCCAAATAATCCTAACAACATCATTTCGAACTTATGTAAGTATATGTATATGGTGATGATATGACACGCACGCGCGCACACACACACGCACGAGTGCACGCACATAAACACACGCACGAGTGCACGCACACGCACACACGCAGACACACACGTTTACTGACCCTAGGCGATTGCAGGGTGGTGGTGGAGGGATGTTTTCTTTTGCCATTTAAGACGAGGACAATGTTTCTGCCATATGTAAGGCACAGGAATGAATTTTGGTTTAGTTTATTTGTCTTTTTTTTTTTTGGGGGGGGGGGGGATGTTAAGGGGGAGAGGGAGAGGGGAGACTGGGGAGAGGGGAGACATAATGTAGAATCATGAATCACTTACTTGAGCTTCATGTTCCAATGTAATTCCCGGTCTGTAGATTGTTTAGTGAGGATGTGGAGGATGTGGAAGTGGAGTGAGGATGTGGTGGTGATAACTGTTATATTACCCCCCCCCCCCCTCACACACACACACACACACACACACACACACACACACACACACAAATAAAACACACATCCTGATTCACACCTCAGGTTATTGTACATCTGTTTACTGGCACTTTCTTTTTGTTTTCCAGTTGGTATTCCGAACCTCAATATTCCGCCGATAACAACGACCACAATCAACCCATTCCTGAGTTTCTTCCAGAATGCACTGGGATCACAGCAACGTAAGTGATCATGTTTGTTTGGCTGTTTGTGTCTGTGGTGGTGGTGGTGGTGGTGGTGTGTGTGTGTGTGTGTGTGTGTGTGTGTGTGTGTGTTCCCTTTTCAGTCAGTCTGTCTTTGCGTCTGCCGGTCCTTTTGTCTGTGTTACTATTAGTATGTATGCATTATTCTGTCTCTGTTTATTTTTTTACTTATTCATTGTTAATAATTCATTCATTCGAGTGCACGCACATAATCACACGTACGAGTGCACGCACATAATCACACGTACGAGTGCACGCACATAAACACACGCACACACACACACGTTTACTGACCCTAGGCGATTGCAGTGTGGTGTAGGGGGGGGGGGAGAGGATTTTTTTGCCATTTAAGACGAGGGCAATGTTTCTGCCATATGTAAGGCACAGGAATTAATTTTGGTTTAGTTTGTCTTTTAATTTTTTTTTTGGGGGGGAGGGGGGATGTTAAGAGGGGGGGGACGGAAAGGGAGACTGAGGAGAGGGACACATAATGTAATGTAGAATCATGAATCACTTACGTGAGCTTCACGCTGCAATGAATTCCTGGTCTGTAGATTGTTTATCTTTATTTTATTTAATATCGTGTGTTCTGTGGTCAATGATTTAAAAGACTGAAAATATCTGCAGTCAGAAATACACGCTTGCTTCAACAATTCGACAAGCTTAAGTTTTTTTTTTGTGTGAAGTGCTTCTTGAATTTGAGGCAACTCGCACTTAACTGTTAAACTTTACTGCAGCGCCATAACGAGTGAAGTATGAAGAAAAAATTGAAATTGGATCTGGGGGGTGAGGGTGGAGTGAGGATGTGGTGGTGATAACTGTAATATCCCCCCCCCCCCCCACACACACACACGCAAACACACATCCTGATTCACACCTCAAATTATTGTACATCTGTTTACTGGCACTTTCTTTTTGTTTTCCAGTTGTTATTCCGAACCTTAATATTCCGAACCTGAATATTCCGCCGATAACAACGACCACCATCAACCCAATCCTGAGTTTCTTCCAGAATGCGCAACGTAAGTGATCATGTTTGTTTGGCTGTTTATGTGTGTGTGTGTGTGTGTGTTCCCTTTTCAGTCAGTCTGTCTTTGCGTCTCCCGAACCTTTTGTCTGTGTTACTATTAGTATGTATGCATCATTCTGTCTCTGTTTATTTTTTTACTTATTCATGTTAATAATTCATTCATTTTTTTCTTCAATTTTCTATTTATCATAGAAAATACCTTGTAATTAGCACACCATATACAATAAAGACAAGATGTTGAAAGTTGTTTTTCAAATTATAACTTCTTATTCTAAATCTTAATTTCAGAGAATTCCGCAAACTTTATACCGCCTGCATTCCCACAGTTTCCCGGAGGCAGCGGTACCCAGCCTTTTAGTTTTGGTAAGCGTAGGAAGCGCTCAATTGAAGAGAAGCACGTGGCTCGTGACACTTCGCCCCTAAGAGGATAGCCAGCTCGGATGTGGTCTCTCTTCTGCATTCGTCACGGCATTATTGTAACTGGCCTTGACAATACCATTATCAACATTAAACATTTCAGAATTGAGGCGAATGCATGTTTTATTTAGAAAGACATGGCATAAGACAAATTTTGATTTTGTATATCTATGAGAACTTCAAAAAGCGTTCTCTTCTCGGTTCTTGTCAAGAGTTGAATTTCAAAGTCCCCTTTTTTTGGTCTTTAATTATTCCCAGACCATGGACCAGATATTTAATTTACTTGCTTATTGAGTTTGTAATTAAAAAGAAAAAGAGCCTTAATTTAAGCATGTGGTGCGAATTAAGCAATTTTATACGGTGATATATCCAGAAACATATGATTATAGGGATAATAACTCTTTGTTTTGGCCAAAAAATTAATTTTCCTGGAGTAAACAATTTTTCCACACTTACCAATGGTAAATGAATCCATTTTTACATTCAAAGTTAGTCCCTGTTTTTTTTCTAAAAAGTTTGTTTTTTTTTTTGTTATAATCTCTTAAGAGATTATAACAGAGTATAGCCATCAATGGAGATCACGTGGTCTAAAGACAAGCTCACATATCAGAATAATAGCTATAACTGCTGTTTTTGTGGTACAACAGAACATATTATTTCTATGAGCTGTTCACATTTCTATTGTGAAATACAGATCTCATACGAAGAGTTATTATCCCTTTAACTCGTATCTCAAGTGCTTTTTCCACGTACTCTATAATGAAATAAAATAAGTGCCTAGTACATATTTTTTCCTTTATTTCATATGTACAGAATTTTAGAAACAACAAAATCTATCAAAGATAGATGACACCAAAAATGGTGTATAATTAGATATTTATAGGTACTTAAGCAGTTTTTAAGGCAGTAAGCGAAACATTTCCACATCAAACCTCATGTCCTGTAAGCTCAGTTGTTACTACATGTAGAGAACCAAGACGTTTAATAAGTGCCATTTGCAACATTGTTGACATAGTTTTAATCTTAAATGATTTCTTACACAATAGCTGACAATGGTTGAGTGTGTCTACTGTGGTTGTTTTTGTTGTAGAATTGCAGTCTTGTGCAATGTACAAATAAAATGTAATTACTGAACCGTAGTCATGTGCGAAGTGCCCGGTTTCTCTTCAAGCTAACTGATCTTAACATAAATTTATTAGAATTACAACTTTAGTATAATTATGTATGTACCATTCAACTTTTTAGTTGAAGATAAAATGTAACTATTATATCATTATTTTAATTCTCATAGGCTGTTATTTAAAAATGTTCACCATGTGCAATTGTTTGTCATTGTTCCTTTTTAAAAGACTCTCATCCATAGTCTTGCTGCAAAATATTTCATATTTCACAATATTATCATTATATAACAGGTGCATGCACTTGCAGGATGGTAAAAATAGAGGATGGATTACAAAAAAAAAAAGACAATTTGGATGACTGTCAGAAAATATCTCTGGATCCACCATGTGTATGAATTTGTGAGAGTGAGGTAATAATAAATATCATGAAATGTCTGCCAGACAGTTTATGTTTCATAATGCATAGAAAGCTCCTGGGTTCTTCACTTAAATCTTGTTAAAACAGCATAGGTTCACTTACATGTGTATTGGCCATCTCTATTACATACAGTGTACATACATACATATATATATATATACTGGATATATACACAGAGACACACTGCCTCTGCAATGTATTTCCTTCTTCATTTCAGTTTCAAATCACTTGGCGTAAATTATTTCCAACCAGAAATACAGTTCATATTTGACTTTAAGGCTTCAACCAAATAGTTAACTTAACAGTCCCACAGTTGTATAAACTGGCCATAATAATTCTTCAAAAAGAAAAGGATCAGTTATGAGATTAAACAAACGAACTACAGACAGTTTCCTTTCTCAGAAAGTTTTCACCTTATAAACATATTTTTCTGTTTCAATAACTATTCAATATTCTCATATGTCCTATACTGCATTGGCTGCTGAACTAGCCATTTCTTCTTTAATACAAGAAGGGCAAAGCACTGCCTTAAATGGACTACCACTATCAATTCTGGTCTGAGTAGCCTAAAACATTCAGTGTTCAGATCTGCTGTGAATTTTCTCCCTGGTATTATATGAACTCTGCACATTGTTTTTTACTGCTCTCTAGATAGCAGTCCACATTCTGGTAGGTGACCAGGGACATCTCTTCAGTGTGACCCAGATATGATGCTGTGATCACTGACCTGTAGGACGAAATTATTAAAAAAAAAAAAATAAATAAAAATAAATAAATAAATAAATAAATATATATGCAATAAATTTATGACATATTTTTCAAATATAAGAACACTTTAAATAATAACTTAAAACATTGCCATCTTCCGTTTAAATATCTGTTTCAATAACCATTGTCCTACAGATACACATGTGCACAAACACGATACAATGTATACTGACCAAAACTTCCAACGCAACACTTGGGTTTATTGCAACACAAGTTATTTTCTTACCCTAAATTTAACAATACATAACAAAGATTCAAATCAAAAACACAGTTTCAGAGTCGGGAGTGAAGAACAGATTTTTCCTGGTTTCAAGTTCATTGCACCGAAGTCAGAATCTTGTGTGTGACGCCAGAGGAGGCCATACACAAGTTCACTGTACGTTATTACAACAAGTTAATTGCACCGAAGTCAGAATCTTGTATGGCCTCCTCTGGCGTCACCACAGCCTGGATTTTGCGATGCATGGAATCAATCAATTGCCATATTTCAGCCTGTGTGATGCTGTCCCATTCCTCCTTGAGTGCTTGACGCAACTGTCGGACTGTGGCCAGTTTTGGATCACGCCTTCTCATCCAGTGAACTAGAATATCCCAAAGATGTTCTATCTGGGGAATAAGATCACTGGTGCTTCCTGTTTCATTATACCAGCTCTGGAGACATGATACGGTAGACACGTGGATGCCAAGGTTCCTTGCAACCTGTCTTTGGGACATTCCGCCAATGAGCATACCAACAGCTTGCTCTCGCTGATATTGACCATTGCACGGCAAGGTCACATGTTGACCAAGGACAATGCAAAGCAATATTAAAGTTGCCTATCACTACAGCTATTTATTGACCAAATTCTGGAACGATTGGTCACAAAGTTCTACTCGACCTGATGGGATAGGGAAAATTCTAAACAATGTACAATCAAGTGAAACGAGCTGCCCACATGACAAAATCAAAACAATTTTCTGAGCTTTTAGGGTTTAGTTGATGTATTATGACTCAAAACCAAAATCCCATTTTATGTACTCCAAATATTTCAAAATTGTTACGTGTTGTGTTGGAAGTTGTGGTCAGTATATATAGAAGTAAATGAAAACATGACGAACTATGTAAAAATTAAAATGAAATACAATAACTAAAGGAAAACTTACTGAAATCTCATGATGAAGGTGTGTACCCAGTCCCTTGGGTCACAGCAGTAGGTGCTGGAAATGACAGCAAAAATAAACATTATCAATACACTCCCAAACTAGGGGTACCAGGCATGGAAAGTTATGGAATTAAACCAACAACATTTTTGCATGTAAATACCTCAAAATATCTTTTAGACATCATAGAGACAACTATAATCCTACTTTAAGAACAATGATCACATAGCAGCAAGTAACAAAATTCAATGGAAACAAGTTTGATCCTATGAAAATTAATAAATGTTTGCTTTTTTCACACCTTAGGCATACCAATATGTTGTGACTTAATTGATAATGTTAAAGTTCAGTGTCATTTAGTATCATTACATGGTAGAATCTCTCAAAGCATGCCATGGTACAGCACACTAGTAAAGCTGTACAGTACAGCAAATTGGTACAGATGTATGGTACAGTATACTGGTACGGCTGTACGGTACAGTATACTGGTACGGCTGTACGGTACAGTATACTGATACGGCTGTACGGTACAGTATACTGGTACGGCTGTACGGTACAGTATACTGATACGGCTGTACGGTACAGTATACTGGTACGGCTGTACGGTACAGTATACTGGTACAGATGTATGGAACAGTAAACCTGTACAGCAGATATGATAACTGATGTGAAAGGGCTTCAATAAAATAAGTGATACCAAAGAAACCAGCCATCAACTCACGCCATGTATCCAAACTGGTGTTTAAAGGTCATGGTGACATTAATGGAGCACTCTTTGGTGGATTTCATGGGCACTGTGAGTTCTGATCTGTTGTAAGCGTGCGCCACAATGGTGGACTCACTGTCAAACATATAGGATGTAAGTTCCAGCTTTTTTATTGAGATTGGATAAAAGTTCTGGTTACTGCAGTTATATACATTCTGAAAGAGAAGAAAATAAGGAAAATGAAGTCAGATATAAGTTTTGCATGTACAATGTGAACACTTCTTTGGCAAAAATGGAGGCTACCTCTGCTCTCAATGGGGGGAGGGGGGGCACAATTCTTCTGCTAGGCACTATCATTAAATATCGGGAATTTCTCCAGGGGGCACAATTATTCGGCTAGGTGTTTCATCTGTTAAATTGACTGCATTTAGCAAGAGTACCTGATGTGTTATATCGTTGTACATAGACCGAATCAGCCCTAATACCGTCATTTAAAAAAGATTTAGTTTATTCAGTTGCAATAAAATGGCGAAATATTTACTTACTACAAATTTCATTACAACAAATGACTTGTTTCCATTTTTGCTGATGTTGACTGAGTAAGGGTGGATATTTGGATTATTGCTGAGGAGCTTTACTTCACGAGGAACAAGAAAAAATGCGGTGAGAGCACCTGCCAATAATGTTAAGAAGACTGCAATTGCAACCCAAAGACATCTGGAAAGAGGAAAAAGACATAAAATTACTGAATCATTTACTTAAAAAAGAAATATCAAAGAGCTATAATTCTTCGTCAAATATGAATACTTGCAGAGGTTCTTCACCTGTTATCTTTATTTTTTATTTTTATTTTTAAATTTATTTCTGAAACAAACAAAATTAAACCACAAAATGTTAAACAATTAATGGATTACTGTTTTGACACAAGAAATCTCTAATGAAATTGTGCCTTTTAGTTAAAACAAATACTGACTTACAGCTAATTATGTTGAAAATATACTAGTATTGATAATTGCAGTAACAGGGTTATTGATATAGTTACCACTTGATATCAACATTCTTATTCAAAAAGAATCCACAGTGACCAAACAACAGAATAGGCAACCCATTAGTAATACAATTCAGATGTTTAAGTTAAAAAATAAACAAACAGTGCAGAAATACTCACGTCCGTCTGGGTTTGAGGCGTTTATCATTCACTGGAATCAAAGCCACCAAACTGTCCTGCTCTGCTGAAAAAGAAAATCACAATAAAAAGATCCCGATAAAGAAATCACAAAAATATCAAGATCAAAAAATCAATAATAAGTTAAATATACATAAATTATTTTAAATAAATAAAACCCTGGTTTTAGGTGTGAACTTATTCATTTTTATGCATGATTGACGTGGCACACATGCTCTTCATAACCCATGTATCACACTAGTCTTTTTCATACAATTTGAAAAAAAAAAAAAAATATATATATATATATATATATATATATATATATATATATATATAGAGAGAGAGAGAGAGAGAGAGAGAGAGAGAGAGAGAGAGAGAGAGAATGCATTAGTTTTCCCATCAAAGATACAGATCAAATCATTTTAGCCAAAATAACAACATGAAGTCAAAACATTTTGTATCAACCAAAGCCAGTTGCACTTTTTATCTTTTAAGATTAAAACACATCTTTGACATGAAAACATCTCCAAGTAATCAACACTCTACATGACTGCTTGTCAACAATAATGGTTTGATAGCTTGGTTTACAGGTGCTCTGCTTTTAGGCAAAGAATTGGACTATTTTTATAAACTGATCACAACACAACACACACCCATCCCCCCACCCTATCCAGGGAGGATCATCTGATGGCAAATTTGAAAGGCACATACAAGTCAAAATTAGAAACCATCTGTTATTTGAAAACTTTCATCCCATGCACCTTGCAAACTACAGATTAAAATATATGTAAATGTATAGTTACATTTATAGTAATACAATTCCAAAATCATACAATTTTATTTTTAATGAAATTTTAAATTTTTTTATCTAGTTCTGTCAAATCAGTCTTATGGGTGGAAGTTATAAAAGCTGAAAATCCTGAAAACAAAGCTTGCAATTTATATCACAAAAAAACAAAAAACTGAAAATCCTGAAATCGGGTATAGTTCTGAAAACTTTCACCCATTAAGTCTATTGCAACAGTACGACTTTAACACTTCCTATGTTTTGTTTGTCACTTTTGACTTTCTTTCTAAGAAAATAACATTTTTCAGGTGTAGTGTTTTATTTTCATTTCAACATTGAGGAAAAAGTTTTGACACTTGGCTCAAGTAAAGAACTAAAATGGTACATTCTGCTTAATGTTTATCAATACCCAGAAGATAATTCCATTATGTCTTTTAAGACAAAATCTATTCCATAATCTTGTCTTATGAGTCTATAAATCTTAATACTAATTAATGAAAGGTTCTCTATTAACTATCATTTCCACTTAATTGCTCTCCAAATATTTGAGTTCAACTTCCATATGTTCTGTTTCAGTAAGATATGGTATTTTTTCTAATAATTATATATAAAAGAAAAAAGATGTTTCTAATTAATAAAGAAAATCTACTGACTTTTTTTTTAGCAAAGTAACAAATGTTTTTGTCCTTAAGCAAGGACAAACAGTGCATTTTTCTAATTGTTAAACAAATATACAGTTCAGTACTTACTTAAAAACAGGTGACTAAATATGCAACTCCAATATTTCATTTGGCTTTTCGTGATTTATATTTTCAGTCATTTATAAAACATGGATCATAATTCCCTCTGAGCACATCAGATAAATAAATGACAAAGACTGCTTGGGAAAATTAAAACACCTAATTTTGTTCAAATATGGTGAAAAAACATTATGCCTGTGCTACTGGTTATAATGAACGAAGAACTAGTTTACAAAACTGATATTGCCATTTTCTATCTATAATTATAATATATACTAAATACGAAAATAAATATTATTACAAAACTGATACTAAAAGAGTCATGATGAGAGTTCTTTCCTTTTCAAAAAAAAAAAAATCTACAAACATCAATCACACAGTCCCTTCTTGTGATTTCTTCTTTCGCTCATTTTTGAAAAATTTTTCAATAACGTCCCGATCCAGGTTCAGTACTTCTGCCATCACATCAAGGCCTGCATCATCAGGTGTGTCCGAGACTTTCTCATAATACTGCATCATCACGGCATTGGCGTGGGCGCTGATCATGGTGCGTTTCTTGAATGCAGGCTGGTCTTCATCCTTCAAACAAAACACAGTCATATTAGCATTTTCAGACTGATCGTATAAGCTCATCTATCCAGGATATGTCAGGCACCTTTTCCTCATGAGACAACAATATACTTGCATCTTACAACATGTTTTCTATCATTTTAATCCAGACAGTTTTATAAATAACAAAAATTAATTAAACAAATAAACTCTGGCTTAAGTAACAAGAGCATCAATTATGCTTATTACTATACATCAACTGGTCTACAGCAACATCAGCTTCCTTAAACACTAACAGCAATTTCTATTCAGTCAGACTGAATTCATATTAGAGGTTCAAACTGGAATAGGAGTATCCAATTCAAAGAAAGACCTCAGTTGACATAAGAAACTTGAAATCAATTCTTAATTAGCCTAGTACAAATGATTGTCAGTGATGGATGAGGCTTAAGGTAATTAAAAGGTAAGAAAACTCAAGTTTCATCTTGAAAAGATATTCACATAATCCCAAAAGACAACACTATTACATGCTGTTATCATCATCTACCCACAATGCCTCACCTCATAGTACTCTCTCCTCATCCTTCTCTTTTCTCTGTTCTCCATCTTGTACCCTTTATAAAGTCGTTGACGCTCTCGCGGTGGTCGTCGTAGAAACTCCTCAATCTGGTGCAGGTTGGCTCGGGTGCTGGCAGTGGCTGGGACGCCCTGTTCTGCCTTCCTCAACATGTCAGACAGCAGACCCTGAGTGCGCCCCAAGGCCACCGCCGCAAACACCTCCTGCGACACCTTCTGCTGCTTCAGCTCCTGCTTTATCTTGTCATAGATTTCCATCCCAATCTGGAAGCTTTCGGTCTCGTCTTCTTCTGGGGGTTTGGGCCTCCTTCCCCGGGGGTCCTTTTGAGATTTCCCCTCTGTGACCATGGTTTGGTCTTGTCCTGGCAGCGCGACTGTGGTTTGGTCCTGTCCTGACAGTGTCTCTGTCTTCACTATTTCTGGCGATATTGTGTTAAGGGACGGATGATCTGGAAGGCCGGGTAAAAAGAATAGTTCTGTTTATTGTAGTTTTGTTTACTATTCATATTTTTTTCTTTTTTTAAATTTCTTTTCCAAATAAAAACCCCTACATCATATAAGTTTTCAAACTAATTTTCAACTTAAATACCAAGAAAAAAACATATTTTCCCTTAAAGAAGCCCAATGTACATGCTTCTAAAGATAAATAGTAAACAGCTTACTTCCACTACACCAGTATGAAAGTTGAATAAAGACCAACTGAAGTCGCTTCCACCCACAATTGAGTCATTTTTCATTTGGCCAGATGATTTAGTCCTGAGTATGATAATATGCAAATGTTCCTTATATTTAAACCAAAGCAAAATCATCTTAAGCATCTGACAAGACACATTTGTTAACCTTTGCTGAGAATACAGGAAAATGGTGACATTTGTGAGTGAAATAGGACTCTGATCAATCCAATAAACAGAACCATTTCTCTTCTGGGCCTATATTTAAAAAAAAAAAAAAAATGCCAAATATGAGCAAAACATGTAAGGGCTAATTCCCCATGAAAATATCATTATATGTTTATAGATCCCATCTGAAGGGACCCTGGCTGATTGCAATCAGGTTGCCAGATTAACAGGCCTCCTCTTGTTTCCAAATACTCGTATAATCACCAGGTTTTCAATATTCTTTGCATGAGGAGGTGTGTTAATCGAATTACATTCAGTAATAGTCCCCTTGAATATCTGTAGACATAGAAAGATAGTATTCATTGGGAATGAGCTCTGAAACAGTATGATAACCCTTACGAAAAAGTCCTATAGGATCCTATACGATCCTATAGGATCCTATAGGAAATTGGCCCAATTTCCTATAGGATCCTATAGGACTTTTTCGTTAGGGAAGTATCTTTACTGTGCATTTGAATACTTCTCTGCACCAAACTGGCAGAGAAATATCCCGGACAATGGGTGTTTTTTTTTTAATTCTTCCACTGTCACAACTGTGATTGATATCAGTGAATTTAATTCATTTTTATATAATTATAAAAGACAATGATCTTATTTCAATCTGTGAACTTGAGATCTGATAAAGCCCCATTTTGACAGGTGACATCATCAACAATTTCTGACCAATCAGACGACAACAATGGCGGCTGACAGCAGCTGGGTCAATAGCTACATACAGTGTATCTATCAATACCCCTTATATGTATCACTCCAGGTGCCCATCATCAACTGGATTAGCCAAATATTGTTGAAGATATACATACTTTTCTAGTCAATATCATCTTTCAATTGTCTGTAAAACAAAATTTACCACCTACATTCAGAATCTAAGATTCTGTATGACATTGGTGTAAATTGTAGAGTTATCACAGTATTGCCAATTTAATTGTCCCCATAAAGATAACCTTGCTTTTATCTGTCCCACTCCGACCTCTGATACTACACACAATCAGTACGTGATCCAGTCCAGTCAGGGTGAAAGTGCTATGGGTTAATAATCCTATACACAGCATCCCGATAACACTCAGCCTTATGTAATGGCTTAAGTATTATTTAAAAAATTATCGTCAATTCCTTAAAGAAAGATATTTTTCTTCAATCAAAAGCCACACTGTTATACTGAACTTGTTGTTTATCTCAATGTTTATCTAGAGGCTGTCCAGGGAAATATTCTCTATTCAGGATATTTTATTCCACCTCTACCAAGGTAGGGTCTAAGAGGATGACTCCATCATTTTATTAAAGATCCCCCCCAAGCCTCCCAAAAGGGGAATGCTGATATCTTTGATTTTGCCCAAGAAAATTTGTTTGTTTTTTTTAAGTCAAATATTTCAAGTTATTATTGATGTTAAAGTTAAAATAAGAAAAAAAGACAACAGACTTGCAGTCAGTCACTTCACATAATAAGAGAAGTCACTGAGGTCCGAACATAATTCAGTTAATTTCTCAAAATACTTTATTTCAATAACTTAATAACATGCTTTGATTTCATATAAAAAAGCTATACACATGGTAACACATATCAAAGCATTTGCATAATCAAGAAAATGCCATTTTATTTTTTACTGAGGTGCCTCATATCTGAGCTAAAAGGATTGATTCAACAAATTCAGTATGCAAGGTCATTTTTGTTTACTTTTTATGCACTGAGGTCATAGTGACCCAGACATATTACCCAGGCACAACAAGAGCCCTCGCCAACCAGTTAATAGAAAGCACGTGTCCAGCCCAATGGTCAATGATGTGTATCTAAAAGATCAGGTGACTAGCTGACCAGTGAGAGCAAATATTAACAAGTCGTTTACAGGGAGGTATTTGACCAAAAGGTGTTCATTCCCATTTGATTAGACCCTTCCCATATTTTATTATTCAACACACACGTGTCTCTACATGTACCTTCAAATATAAATATAGTACAGCTCATTTTGGTAGTATTGTTAATCATTATCTCTATAGCTTTTCTCAATAATCAATTCACATTGATACCTAAATTACCAAATAAAATAACACACACACACACACAAATAAATAAATAAATAAAAACTCCTTCTGCCAAAAAAAGTAAGAAAATGGAATATTGGTTCAACCAAAATAGTACAACAAAATCAAACGAAAAATGGAAAAACACTTAAATAAAATTATTAACAGCTTAAAAATTAAAGAAATCTTTGGGACCCAAAAGCTTAGATCTCAATCAATATAAAGACTATTCCTTTTGGGTGTTTCAAAATGTAGCATAGTATTTGTCAACTTATCAATAAACAGAAATAAATCCACATTAACTTTTCAAATATTAATAAAGAAACAGAAAGATAAATAAATGAACAATAAAAAAGAAAGAAAACAAAAAGAAAAAACAAACAAAAATAATAATGAGCAGTAATTAGCTACAGGAGTAATAAGAAGCTACATAATACTTTTATATGTTCTGGTCACACCTAGACAAGAATGGTAGACCACTAGGAAACAGACCCCCCCCCCTTCCCCCCCATCAGCTTGTGCAGGTGGCATACTAACCCCATAGTACAATTAAAATTGAAACTCAACTCTCCCTGACCTGTACTATGTTACTATAATGACAGTAGGGATCCAGAAGATTCAGTACTAGGGTGAACCATCCCTGTCACACCGGCAGTAAGCGAGTCCAGAAACTGACCAAACAAACGGCCTAAATATGAGTTTAAGCTTCATTGTTTTTTACCTCTAGGTACCCGACCTAATCCGCGACATGTCGGACAAGAAACGCTCTCTCCCATCAGCTCTTCATATCTGTGGCTGTGGTTTCTGTCTGCTACAGGACTGTCCAGGAAACCTTCATTTACGGCGTGTACAATAGGCATGAGATCGCCAGACATAATGCAAACAGGTGTCCGATTTCTATGGCACCATAGCACTAACATTTATTATCTGGGAGTCACGACCCGGTCACGAGGAAAACGATGGCCGAAACAAACAAGTCATTTGCAAGACGTAAAGTCGTTCTTTTCCCTGGTAGACTTTTGACAATTTTAAAGCTATTTTAACAATAAAAACAAATTTTCGTGTACTTTCGGGTAGTAAAATTATTCATCTACAACAGAAATATATTTTAGGGATATTATGGACGATTAATTTCGTAAATATCTGTAAGATTAAACCGACTTTACGATGCGCGGCTGCTAATCAAAATAAACCACAGTACTGCTTGTTTGTGGTCTCAAATCAAGATGGCAAAATAAGTTGTGCAAAATAAACATTTTAATGCTTGACAAGCGACACATTGACTACCAAGAGATTTCTAGTTGTTATTCATTATGGGTAGTAGGGAGTTTGTAAATGAATTCCCCGAATACAAAGGTGAAAAATTACTTGAGACAGACGGCACGGTAAGTTGATTGATCATTTGAAACTTGACAAAGCCAATGAAAGTCAAAGCGCAGTTGGCGTGCTATCATAAAAGTGCCATTTTTACCTGCAGCTACTCCTCAGAATGGCTTAAGGGGTTCACAAGTTTACAAATTGCACACTGCCATTTGTTCTGAAATGTACCACGTACATGTATACATGTAGTAGTAATGCAAATAATGGCACACACTGTAATTTTAAAACTCAGAAAACTTGAATGTGATACATGTAATTACATACCCAGTTTAGTTCATTATACAGAGGGATCTCAGTGTAGTAGTGTATCATAGCTATATTACAGTATGTGCAGAAGGCTTCAGTTGGTCTCAAGCCTTGCCTTTGATATATGTTATGTGCAGACAAAGTCAGAAGGCTTCAGTTGGTCCCAAGCCTTTCCTTTGATATGTTCTGGTCCTGAGCACACAATCAGGTGTGGATCCATGATGGTGAAATTCCCTCGGTCCATCTGCTCTCTCAGCCAGTGCAGGTGGCAGTCGCAGATCCACGGATTGAATTCTAAGAAGACCTCAGACAGTTTGGGGTTGGTCACCTTGCTGATGGAGCCCTCTTCCAGTGTGGAGAACTTGTTGTCTTGTAGCCACAGGGAGCTAAGTGCTTTCATGGGAAGCAATCCCCCTGCCTCCATACTCGGTATGTTGTTGCCATAGACATACAGTTCCCATAATGTTGTCAGTCCTTGGAAAGTCTTGTTTGTTATCCCATTGCTAATGTTGCATTCATTCAAATCAAGGATCTGGAGATTTCCCAAGCCTGAGAAGGCATAATCCTCGATGGTTGTAAGACTAATGCATTGCCAGATTTCCAGGGTTTGAAGCTGGGTTAGGTTTTCAAAGACTCTGGCTGGGACAGTTGTAATTGGGTTTCCAACAAAATCAAGGTGTTCAATTCTGAGAGGATACATCTCTGCCCCTTTTGGGATTTCTTTGAGCTGATTAAATCTAGAAAAAATGTATATGTAAGATTTTTTTTCATTTTTTTTCCTTTATGTAAAACCTTGATAATAAAGAAGGGAAGATCATTCTTTTATAAAGCCACAAAGAACCTGCACTCATTTTTAAATGATCAGTTTCCTTATGTTCCGAAAGACCCAGAAGACGGTCTCAATCCTTTCCTGCTAGTGGTTGTTGTAGTGATTAATGTAAAAAGTTTGTTCCTAATAGTAATTGCACCACAAGGACTCACCTTAGACTCAGAATACTGAGCATCTGATTTCCCCAGAACAGCCCCTCAGGTACACAAAGTATCTGGTTAAAACTGATGTACAGCACCTGGAGCCTGGAGAGAGGTTTGAACACCCCACCTGGGAGCTCAGTGATCTGGTTATTTGACAGGTCCAGGTGTTCTAGGAGAGGTGTTCCCAGGAATGACTCATTTCTCAGAGTCCTCATCCCACACTGTATCAGGTAGAGGTACGTAAGGGAGTGGGGTAGATAAGGGGGCACCTCGGGGAGGTTGGACCCCATGAGGTCCAGTGTGGTCAGCGTGGGGTTCTTTGTCTTGAAGGTGGAGACATGGAAACTGCTTAAGTTTAGGTAGTTCCCACTGAGACCTATCTCCTGTAGGAAATGGTAAAGAAGCCAGGTATTAAAGATTGATGGTGATATAGTTATTAATCATAACTGTTGTGTGGGGTGTTGGCAATTTTAATGTCACATTATGTGTAACATTGTTACAGTATTAAATGTGGCATTTTGGTAGATGAAATGTCATTAAATGTGTTGTTTTTGTCATTGTGTTAGATGTGACAGTGTGTTGTCATTGTGTTAGATGTGACAGTGTGAAAAGCATGGTAGTCTGAGGAGCCAATATCATGCATTGTTCACCTGGAGCTGAAATAGATCACTGAAGGCCATATCAGGTAGGTCTACCAGGTTGTTGTTGGCTAACTCCAGCTGAGTTGTGTTGGGTGGAATACCTGATGGAATCTGCTCAAGTCCCTCACGGCTGCAGTTTGTCATACCTGTGTGGAAGTCACACCTGCACACCTGTGGACACTGGACACCATGTACAGGTACAGCATACCCTGGTCTCTGTCTTATATGTGTGCCTCCAGTTTGGTCTGGCGTGGCTTCAGAAAATTTTAAAACAGACTCTGCTGCTTTCCCAATCAATTCTCCATCTTTACCAGTAGGTGTTCTATGGTGGTGAGAAAATGTCGTTTTGAAATTTTTTTGATGGTGTTGAGGTTTCTCACTGAAAAGGACTCCATATTTGTACTTTGGCACAGTACTTGCTGAGTTTCCAACAGTGTGGATGAATTGCGGATAGAATTTTGGTTCTGGTTTAGGATTCCTATCTTGTCTCCAGTCTCCCCTTGTATCAGGTAGTGGGTTAACTGCCAATGCTGGCAATATCATCATTAACAATAATGTTGATACTGCTGCTGTTGCCATGTTGTTACTTAATTGTCACAAGTTATGTGTTGTTAGGTTCCAAGTATCTGTAGGTAGAAATCAAAGTTCAAGGATTGTTAACGTGTTTTATGTGGGAGTAGTGAGAACTTGTTTAGAGACATCAGCCACAAACACATGCACACCCACCAACAAGCATGCACACTATATGCACACACCCCCTTCCACACACACACACAAACAATACACACACACACACACATGCACACACACACACACGTCACACGTAAATGCACCTATGCACACGCTCTCACACGTATTTATACTAACCTGTTGTTACTTTTGAATATAAAATGTTAGTGTGTTGAACAACAGTCCTATACCTAATACCTTTATATATTAAGTAATTAGCATGAAAATTAATGCCATTGCTGCAGTAAAAATGAGAGATGTTACTAGTAACTATACTGAATTGGCATTCTATAAAAAGTAGTTTACCTCGTAATTAAAGTCTGCAGTGTTGAGCCACAGCAATCCAGACTACTATGAAACAAATGTTTAGTTTAAATATTTGGGTCTTGTGACTTGGATTTGTTGATAATTAAGCTGTTAACCTAAGTGTACTGTGTGTGAATTGTGTATAGTTTGTGTGTCAGCTGATTAGACAGTCAAGGCGAGAGATAATTTAACCAGTGTTGATTCTGTGTCAGGTCAACTGGGTTATTGAAAAATTATTTGCCATCAAGGCCACATTTCTTTTGTCATTAAATTTCAGATTTGTTTAAATCTTTTTAGTAGAAGCATACGTGGTAATTAAAATGAAGACCTTAATTCACTACTTCAGTTAGAGAAGGGGTACAAGCAGAGGCTGCTGGCAGAGGTGGAACGACAACTGGACAGGCTGACTACAGGCCTACAAGACACTGATGACAGGGACTATAGTGTGTATACTGGAATTACAGGTGACTACATACCTCAATTTAACATCATTGACCTGTTATTGAATATTTTTGGTATTGCTAGTACTAGTACTTATATTTGTCTATATTTGAGGTCATTGACCTTTGGTTTGTTAAATTAATCAGAATCTTTCTACTGGTAAATATAACATGGCTTGTCATTTTACTTCTCATGTCATTTGATATTAAGAATAGATTTTTAGCATGCATTTCTAATTAAATGAATATGGTAGTAGAAAGAAAACATAAATATAACTTTCTTTTTATTATTCATGCAAATAAATATGTGTAGTTCCCAGTTCAGTGAAGTACAATGGGCTACAGTACATTAATTAAATCACAGTATACCAGGATAAAATTTAAAATGCTTACTTAGCCTTGCTCTCATCTGATTTGATTTATCCATTGTTATTTGTTAACAAAAATACTAGTAAGAGTAATAGTTTTGAATTAGGATACAAGTAAGGAGCATTTTTTAACCCTGTTCTGACCTCTGTATCCAGGCATTGCTTACCTGCATTATCACCTGTGGAATGTTGTGGATGGCCGCCAGAGCACCTCCCACCTCCACGCTGCACTGCAACACACTGAAAGAGCTCTTCGCCATCTGAAGGGAAGAAAGCTATCCTTCCTGTGCGGCGATGCGGGTCCCCTGGCCCTTGGCGCGGTGCTGTATGAGCATGCTGGGAAGAGAGACAAGAGCCGAGACTGTGTAAAGAGGTGATGGTTTGGTACCACACCAGTTAATTTACTGAATTAACTATTCTAGATAATTAATTTTATTTTAGACAACCCGATAGCTTAATTAAATTTTCTGTCTTCTGTCTTCACTTAGTATGTGTATAACAAGAACAGCCCCCTACCCCCTCCATCCCCCTGACTTTAAGGTTTAACCCAGTATGCATCATGGATACCAATACTCCATATATGTGTTGTAATTCTTTGATTTACCTGCTTCATTTGTAATTAACAAAATTGTTTGACATGTAGATGTTTCATCATAATATATACATTGCATAATTGTTCAATTATTTGATGTAACAGGTTGGTGTCGCTACAGAAACACAGAGATCCCTGCTGAGGTTCTGTACTGCAGAGCATGTACCGTAGAAGTTCACCTTATATTTCTCCCTTATGTTATGTTTCAGGTTGGTGTCCCTACATAAAGATGTGTGCAGAGACCCAGAGATCCCAGATGAGATTCTGTTTGGCAGAGCAGGTTACCTGTTTGCACTGTTATTTGTACAGAGGAATATTGACCACAGTGAGATAGATACAGTTGTCATAGAAAGGGTATGCCTGCAGCATTTAAAAAAATCTTTTTGGATTTTGTTTATATCGATGATTTCTCTCTTTGGCTTTAAGTTCTTCAGATGCTTTTCAATTGTCTTTATGAGTTGAGAATGTCCATACCAAATTACAAGTGGAAAATTCACACACTCTGATTATTTGAATATGAAATGTTTTTCTTCATTCTTCATAAAATCATTCAAAAGTGAAATGTTTTTTTTGTACAATTACCTTTAAAAGTTGCTGAAAAACAATGCTACAAAATATACATTCTAAATTAATGGATAAAGTAGACTTAGGTCTAATTTTGTTGAAGTGCTTTAAATTTAAAGAAAGCTGAGCAAAAGTAGAGAAAATTTTTCAGCCAAAAGGCAACAACTTAGGATATTTTGACTAAGACTCTACACTATTTCTCCTTGCTGGTGGTACATGTTCAGGAGGTGACTCCGCCTCTCTGATCCTCTAATTCTTTTCCATATCACCAGGTAATCAAGGCAATAATAGACTCTGGGAGGAGTTTGTCATCAGAGGAGAGGTCTCCATGTCCCCTTATGTATGCCTGGCATGGCAAACAGTACCTGGGGGCAGCCCATGGGATGGTGGGCATATTTTATATATTAATGCAGGTATGGTACCAAGACATCTTGTATACAGGTTTTATATGTTAATACAGGTATGGTACTAATTAATACATCTTCATGTAGAAGTTATACGCTAATGAAGGTGTTATATGTTAAGATAGGAGTCGTTTGTTAATGTATATATCATATAAGGATGTTTTATCATAATGAGGATTCAGCATGTGTACCAGTTCTGGTATATTTGATGTATTGTAGGCAGTTTGTGTTGAATTTGTTTTGAATGTCTTTCAGTGAAGAAATATATACTGATTCTGAGCTATGAACCATTATTTTTATCGAGATGTATTATTATTATTATTATTATTATTATTATTTCATTCTTATTTATTTATTTATTTATTTTTTTGATAAAAGAGATCCATATACATGTAACTAAACATTTTATCCACAACATTGTATTTGATTTCAGGATTATCATTTCCTTCCAGGTTACCTCTCCTGATATAAGGCATTATTTGGAAGAGTTTTTGCGGCCAAGCATTGATTACCTGATGACGCTGCAGTTCCCCTCGGGAAATTACCCATCATCCATTGGGAGCGCCACTGGCGATAAGTTGATTCACTGGTGTCATGGCGCACCAGGCTGGATCCACATGTTCATATTAGCATACAAGGTAGGCCATGATAAGATTGGATTGTTTCATTGTACCTCCAGTGTAGGCACTGGCAGTAAACATGGTTTTTGTCCCCACTCATCTTGTCCACTGGCTCTGCCGGATCTGCCGCCATGTCACCGTTACCGCTTCTCCTCCTAGACTACAAGAGCCTGTTTACCCATCTCTTGGATTTAAGTCACATTATTTATGTCTTCATTTTGTTATACTTGCAAAGAAACCCCATGGAAGACGGACATAAAGTTTTGTTGGATTCAAATTATCCGGAGCATATGGAAGAGGCTGTTATTATAAGGACAGTCATTTTTTTTTCAGCTTTAAAGATATTGCCATATCATGAATATGTCTCGGTCTTTATCCTGATATCTCAGTGATCCTAGATTCATGTACTTGTCCCTCTCCAGGTATTCAATGATAAGAAGTACATGTCAGCTGCAAAGTCTTGCTCTGAAGTGATATGGCAGCGTGGATTACTAAGGAAGGGCTATGGTATCTGTCATGGCGTAGCAGGAAATGCCTATGGATTCTTGGCGTTATACCAAGCTACCCAAGATGTCAAACACTTACACAGAGCAATAAAGGTAGATACACTGTAGATAGTAGAGAGTTGTTGATATTTATTTTTCTTTTCTTTTTTTCTTGTTATTATAGTTGATTATATATATATATATATATATATATATATATATATATATATATATATATATTTATTAGATAAATAATTATTATTGCTAGAGACAATGTATACCTATTACTTTATTACGTGTCAACACCTCAATCTTCCATAATAACAAGTATGATAATACTCTGAAATTTTTACTTACCATTGATCAGCATTTCCTAAAAATATAAGTAGCTTTCTGAAAAAAAAAATTTGGAAATTTATGGTTTTGTGACAGTTATTTATAAAAAGTTTTCCCTTCAGTTTGCAGAATGGTGCTTTGACTATGGTAAACATGGCTGTAGAACACCCGATAGACCGCTGTCTCTCTTTGAAGGTGAGGATTTTTGTGCCTAGCAGTTAATCTTTTCAGCTGTAAACATGAATTCTAGTAAGTTAACCTGTCATCACAAAGGAATCCCCACCCTGGCGTTGAGTAAGAGCAAGTTTTTGACTTGTATAAAACATTTACCAGAAGACCCCAGAATTGGGATTGAAGCACCATTTTACAAAATCCGTTGTATTAAAACATTGGAAGATGCATTAATCAGTTTTCATTTTGGATTTGTTCTACATAGGTCTAGCAGGTACCATCTACTTCTTGGCAGATTTAACCAACCCCCAGAAAGCCAAGTTTCCTGCTTTCCAATTGTAACAAGACTGAAAGAACAACCTTCTTGAAAGACTTCATTTGCAAGGCAGCTTTAATTTTCTTCCAAACAAAGCTAGGAAAGAGATTGATCAGTTAACGGAAATGCTAAAATTTGTGAACACATTTTAGTTGACAGCAGAAATACACAGAAATACACACAGTCTCTTCCAAGTTATGAACAATTGATGAAAAGTTGAAAGATATATGGAATGAGCATAAGTTACAAATAATTTTGTTCTGAAAGATGTTTCAGGTGTTATTCATTTAATGATATTTATTTATTCTTGCCTCAGTGTGCAATTTTTTGAGCAGTATATTTTTAGTTAATGTTACTACATGTACATATAGTACGATACGTTTTTATTTATTATTAGAACCTTGCAGTGTTGTACATGTGACAGTGCAAACAATGAAATCCCCACCCTGTCGCTGTTGGCTGCTGCTGGGGGCTGGCATAAGAACTTCTTGTCTTCCAAACATCCAACAATGTGTTGGTGGCTTTCTGTTGGTTAAGTTTAGGGCACTCTGTATCAGCAGAACATCTGTAACGTAAACAAAAGAAATGCTTTATATGACAGCTGGTGCTTTTTATATGTATCTTTTCCAAAGCAAACCTTAAGAAAAACTCTGGAAATAAAAAAAATATGTTGTTATGTTGTTATTTGCTTTTGAACTGTAGATTTGTAAAAGATACAAGCTATAATATCTTGCAACTGCATTGAAAAATAAAATGATCAACATTGTACATGGCACAAGGACTTGCTTGATAAAAATACTGCACCATTTTCGTATACAACACACTACATGTACCAGGTAGGTGTCCGTATATATATTAACCCACATGACGTTATAAACCCTGTATATTATGGTTCTAATCCGTTTCCACTTATTCAAAGTTAAATGATAAACATGTACGTTTGTACAGGCATGCATTTAAAAAATCACCACGAAACATGAGATAATCGATAATAAAGATGTCTAAGCTTATACGTCTTGAAAAGAAATGCTTTCTAAGGAGAAACTCTGTCTAAAGCAGTACGTCTTTTAAATAATTATATAAGACAATAATACGTATAATGTTTTTTTTAATTGTCTTAAGTTATCCTGCCCACATTTAAGAAAGTACCAAAGTCGCATTTTTCAAAAATTAAGACCTTGAAAACTTTTAAAATCCCGAAATATACATAGCTTAAAAACGGGTAGATGTTTTTTTTCCACAAAACCTGAGCAAATGCCACGTCCATGTACCATATTGTTTTAAGCGCAGTATACATTCACACAGTTGCACGCCCGTTACATGACGACTTTGCAGGTAGCACCTTACAACTTTCACGTACCTGTTCGTCAAATGGAAAATTACCATGCACGTGACCTAGATTTGAAGCATATTGCTAACGTAAGCCCGACTGCAGAAATGACGGCGGCTCAACAACACTGCGACTTAAGCTGGATACCAGTCATCGATATAAAGGCGTTTGATATCACAAAAGAAGAGAATGAGGTGGACAGAAAAGAAATGGAAAAATTGGCAAATGATGTGTTCAAAGCTTTCAGCACCGTAGGTTTTGTATACGTGAAAAATCACGGAATTCCCCAAGACCAGGTTAGTAACTACATGTAGCACAAAATTGTTCTTGCATGTACAACAGCATATGTTAGCAGACATTTAATATCAGAAAAGTAAAAAAAAATTAATTTCCTTGCAAGTACACAATGTTTGAAAATTCGCCAAAGTCATATGCGCTATATCTATATATCCCGCAAAGCTACTAATCTAAATTAAAAAAAGGGAATAATCAACTCCAGTTGAAGGGATGGCTCGACCTATTCTTTGTGGGTAGGAATATTCTGTTTTTTTTTTTTTTTTTTTTTTTTTTTTTCGCTGTCAGAAAATTCCTTTTTAAGGGCTAAATATTATTTAAGAGTGCCTTTAAAAAACCCCAATTTAGGTTACATTTGCATCAGACGCCGAGTGCTGCCTTATAAGATTTTCCATACCATACAGCGTGTGAAGTGTCTACTGGCTACGGGTGGTAGAGTATGTTTATAATGTAATTTGTATACGGGTGTCGAACTCTTTCTCAGACATGGCCTTCCCAACAATCACACAATGGTTTATAACGTTACCATAACATTACCATAACGTTTTTTGGTAATATTTACGTTATGGTAACGTTATAATAAAGTTCTGTTTCCTGGGTTGATAGGTCGGGTTGGGAAAATCGTTCTTTCGCTTGAAAAGTTAGGCGTATCAGTCACACGGAGCCTTCAGTCTCAGTGTACATGTAGTTGCTTATACCCTCAGAGCGGTTATTTCTTGTAAACTTGTGACCAAGTCCCTAACTAATTGCAAGTTATAGATAAAGTAGAATGAAATAAATAAAATGATAATTTCTGTCAACAAGTTTTAAGTTGTTTTTTGTGTTTGGAAAATAAGAATATCATCTCTTAACAAAAAAGTTTGTACGAGCTATTTAAAGAAGCGACATTGATAATCAGCTGAAGACAGGAGAAACATTTTGAAAATGGTTACCTCAATACAAGGTCAAATGTAGGCCTATATTTTTGGAATAACAAACATACATGTACGGCTTAACTGAACCCTAAAGGATATCCTGATAACTATTTTCCTGTCTGTCATATCTATTATATTGATTCTGTTTTTCTAAATTGAGACTAAGTTTAAGCGACACACGCTGTAAACGAAGCATTGCCACAAATTGAGTTGCAAGCTATTGAATCGAGAAGTCAAAAAATATTGCTATCCAGAGATAATTTATTTAAAAAGCTGCTTGTAGTTTATAGTGAGTCTTAATTGTGCCACGAAACTACGAAAGTTTATAAGCAGCTTAATAAAGGACACTATGAGCAAGACTATCAGATGACCTCGTTTATAATGACAGTAGGTCATAGACTCGAAAACATGTTATCTGTCATTGAGGAAAACCATCCAATTGCCAAATTAATTTTTGATTTGAACATTTCTACATATAGAGAATTAGCAGTTGTAATACATCTAGATCAAGGTTATTTGATTGTTTTTTTCTATTCTGTTATTACCCCTATATTAAATCATCTGTGTCTATAGCACAGTGTAAGTTAGTCATCTAGTGGTGTTTCACATGAATAAAGCATTTAATCTATAACGAAATTAGTCATGTTAAATGTATAGTTTCCACAGTTGTTTTGGTTAAGATGCTGTCTTTATCCTAAACAAGGCAGAATTTTTTACAGATACGCGTGTACCCAACAGAATTGTCAAATATAAGATTTTGGAGTAAACATTTATTGTTAATGTATTTTCAGATTGAGAATATTTTTAGTTTGGCTGATGAGTTTTTTGCACAACCACAAGAGACCAAGGACAAGTTCATTCGTCCCTTATCTGACCCAAGTGGAATTGGCTACGTTACAGTAGGGAGAGAAATGTAAGGCACGCAGGCAGGGAGCACAAATGTGCCACTCTCAGTTTGAAGGCATATTTCTTCTCAAATCTGTATTTTAATGTAACTATCATTTTTACTATTTCCATGTTATTGCCATACCTGTATGTTTAAAGCAGTTTCCACTCTTCATCGTTTGACCTTGTTTTCGGTCTGTTAATTTATGCTTCTTAAAAATCCCATCTAAACATACAGGTGTTGATATAATTATATTTGTATTAATGCAGAAATGAAGAAATGAAACAATTTTTGCCCTTTTTTTGATAATACACGAGAAAAAAAAATTTGGCAAAGGTTAGTCATAGGCATACTGAGACACATGAAGGCATGAAATGATTAATAAACGGCATGAATGTAGTGTCATGAAGATTAACTGACAACAAAGATGTAATTAATTATTAAAAGTGGCTGTGCAACATATTCACAACTGGATGAGAATTTTCTTTAGTTTTGAAACGGACAAACCTGCTGACTTCAGGGAGTCCTTTGATGCTATTCCTGGAGGAGCTTATAATCAGGTAACACTTCATTCTAGTAAAGCGCTCATGATCAGAGAGTGTAGATTTGCGCCAAGGCAACTCAGGTCCCTATCTCATTTCTTATAAACGGATTGTGTTTACTAACACTACCCGCAGATCTTTTACGGTAGCATTAACGCCCATATTAATCACAAAACCCGTGAATTAACCAACACAGCGTACAGACGTTTAGCACCAACAAAGCAATACCAAGCGCAAACATTCATCCTCTCTGGTAGTGCTGGTTAATTTGAGGGCTATGCGGTTAATATCGGTGTTAGTGCAAAAAGATCTGCGGTTAGTGTTAGTAAACCACCTAATCCGTTTGAAGGCCTGTCATTATTAAAAGAAAAATAGAATAATTGATTAATGGGTTATCACCAAAACCCGTTAAAAAAGTTTCCTGTTGTAGACACATCCCCTCATGTAGACATTTAGATGTCATAATCAAAATTAGGAGTTTCGTTTTAGCTATGGCCAGGTATCCCAAACTTTGAGAAGGATGTGGTGGAGTTCCACAGAACTTGTGCCAAGCTGAGCCTTCGAATGCTGAAACTGATTGGGATGGGACTTGGACTGGAGGTAACGGATATAGATAGCACGTACCCCTGTACCTTTCACTACAAAAACTACACGTAGAGCAATAAAAAAAAAGTCATGCAGAATTCCGAATTTGAGTCAAAGGTTTTAGTCCCTAGACTGATAGACTGGAATGCTTTTACCACAAGTGTTTATTTGGCATCATACATTAGTCATGTTTCCATTTTAGTCTAGTGGGATTTCCACAAAAGATGAACAGTAGGGGCATTTTGGGGTAAAAGTTGGGAACCAGGTGTATTAGCATAATTTTGGGATGCTGAATCCGATTTACCCGGTTCCCAAGCGAAAATTTGCGTTTTTAATGGTATAATTTGCAAAAAAAAAAAAAAACAAAATGGCCGCCAGATTTCCTATTTTCTGCAATATCTCTGGAACTAGACAGGCGAATATGACAAATGAAGTGTCTTTACCTATATTTTCAGGGTCGAGGAACATTATTAAGATGTTTCTGTTAGAATTAGATTTACGCAATTTTCCTAAATATGCAAATTAGGATAGCCATTACTGAAAAACCGTTTTACTTCTTTATCTCTGTAACTAGGCAAGCAAACATGACAAATGAAGTGTCTACACCTATGTTCTCAGGGTCAGCGAATGTGATAAATCAGATGTCTTGTCTTATGGGTAGCACTGACTTTGTGAATCGTGTCCGAGTAGCATCTTTTATTGTTTCTTCCCTGTATCTGTCAAACACAAGTCAATCTGCTGATAGTTAGAACCTGCCTTCAGAACTGCTTTTACGTTAACTAGGCAAGCAAACATGATATATGAAGTGCCCACACCCATGTTTTCAGCGTTAGGGAAAGTGATTAAGATATTTTCATTATAATCAAATCAGCAATGAGTGCTACATTGTCACACTGTAGCAATTATTCGGATCTGAATTGGATTTTGCAATTAAATACTGCGCTGCCATTGGGATGTAAACATATTGGATCACACAACTGCCCCTTTTACCTAGATTAAAAAAAGATTACCTTATTAATGCAATGGAGGGATTTGCTGAATCAAGTAATTCATGTGATGCAATGTACAGACTTCACATTTAAAATGGATTTTTTTCAAACATATTTTCTTTGAATTTTCCCATATATTAGTAATGGATGAAAAAAACACTTGTTATCGTGTTCGATATGACTTTAATAAATCAACCCGTGTGGATACATCATCAAAAATTTAATTTAAATACGTATTCAAATCTGGCAATAGCAGTTTGCTGCTGTCCATTCTGGCATAATGCAACAATAGTGTGGCAAGTTGCTGCCGTTAGTTCACATGCCGTAAGGGCAGCTAAGAGTCTGCAAAATATCAAACTCTTCTGACTGGACTTTGCCGAAATATAGAGACTTATTCTGCAGAACTGCTGCCCTTTTATATTCATTCTGTAACCAGCCAAAGAGGACTGCTCAGAGAAACTGCCACATATTACGTAAGGCGGGCCCTGACCCCCCCCCCCCCCTTCGAATTCTGGTCCCCCCTTGAAATTATAATTTTGACTAGGTGAATCATAGTTGTAAACCACACCAAATAGCACCGTTCGCCCTCTTAAATACCAAAAATTTTCGTGGCCCTTCAACAAGTCCCTAACCCGTTGCCAAGTGGGGGGGGGGGGGGGGGGGGGGGGGGGGGGGGGGAGGGGGGGGGGGCTTTGCATCCGCGTACTCCCCCTTCAGATAATCGTGGATCCGCCTCTGCTCACCTTGCCTTATAATTGATGGGCAAGCACTGACAATTTCACTGGGAAAGCCTGACAATGCAGTGACCTTTGGTAGTTTGGCTGACACGTACGTAAGAGCAGTTCTGAAGGCAGGTTCTAACTATCAGCAGATTGACTTGTGTTTGACAGATACAGGGAAGAAACAATAAAAGGTGCTACTCGGACATGATTCACAAAGTCAGTGCTACCCATCAGACAAGACATCTGATTTATCACATTCCCTAACCCTGAGAACCTAGGTGTAGACACTTCATTTGTCATGTTTGCTTGCCTAGTTACAGAGACACAGAAGTAAAACGGTTTTTCAGTAATGGCTATCCTAATTTGCATATTTAGGAAAATTGCGTAAATCTAATTCTAACAGAAACATCTTAATAATGTTCCTCGACCCTGAAAATATAGGTAAAGACACTTCATTTGTCATATTTGCCTGTCTATAGTTCCAGAGGTATTGCAGAAAATAGGAAATCTGGCGGCCATTTTGTTTTTTTTTTTTTTTGCAAATTAGACCGTTAAAAACGCAAAATTTCGTTTGGGAACCGGGAAAATCGGATTCAGCATCCCAAAATTATACTAATAAGCCTGGTTTCCAACTTTTACCCCAAAATGCCCCTTGCCTCTTATGCAGAGCCTTTTTTCAAAAATCTCACTAAACTATTTGATAAAGCCGCCCATATGGTTCCGGTGTAACATGAAAATCTGACTCCCATGAAAATGTGACTCCCCAGTCAGATTTTCATTATGAAAATGTGACTCCCCAGTCAGATTTTCATAATGAAAATGTGACTCCCCCCATGAAAATTTGACTCCCCCTCCACAAAACTTCATACATCTTATTTTATTTGAGTATATGACTGTGATCTTGTAGTATGTAAAATGGATGATACGTTGGCACATTTTTTGTAGTTTGAAGGTGAAAATTTTAATGAAAAAGTAAGAAAATTAAAAATGAGCACATAATGAAAATCTGACTCCCCCATGAAAATTTGACTCCCCCATCATAAAACTTCATTAATCTTATTTTATTTTGAGTATATGACTGTGATCTTGTAGTGTGTAAAAAGGAGGATAGATTGGCACATTTTTTGTAGTTTGCAGGTGAAAAATTTTGTGAAAAAATAAGAAAATTAAAAATGAGCAAATAATGAAAATCTGACTCCCCCATGAAAATATGACTGCCCCTCCACAAAACTTCATAAATCTTATTTTAATTTGAGTATGTGACTGTGATCTTGTAGTATGTGAAATGGAGGATACATTGGCGCTTTTTTGTAATTTGCAGGTGAAAATTTTCATGAAATAATAAGAAAATTAAAAATGTCCACTTAATCGCCTATTGTATCCCCTATGAAAAAGTTATTTAATATTTGATGATCATTTCAACACCTTTTCTTTAAGGATACTTTATGAAAAAAATTATTGGAAATATTTAAAGGTTTGAGGATAAAATAGTGAAAGCATGAAAAAGAAATCATGAAAATCTTTATTTTTACACCCATGAGATTTGGACCTATTTTATATTCAGTCACCATACCACTGTTTTCCACATAGTTTGCATAGAGATGGATATTTTGTCATTATTTGAAAGTTTGATGATGAAAATTTTGGTCAATATTTTTGAAACAAGTATCCATCTTTATTCTTGTAGGTTTTGCACTCCCATGTCAAAACACTACATTTTTAACACAAGAAATTGGCCCCGCCGCCTTTTTATTTAATTCTTCTTATATAGCATACCCAACAAAACACTTGCTTTTGTTTTCCCATTATTTTCCCCAAAGCTGGATGAAAAATGGGGGTTAATTAAGCAAAAAGGATAATAAGTATGCATTCTTGCGCCCATAGGACTTTGACGACCCATCTTACAAATCAAATGTTTCATATTTAATATTTTTTCCTTTAAGCTACGACATATGAATAAGCTACCACCAAGCATGTCACAGTCCTATCACATTTGAAATTTTGGTGGTGAAAACTTTTGTCAAAATTGAGAATGTTTTTTGTTGAAAGGAATTCATCTTACTACCTGTAGGATTACCTTGTCAAAATGTTTCATATTTCATTTTTAGCATTAGAAAATTTCAGTGCTCCAGGTCCTACCTGTGGCAGTTGGTTACTTGCAATTAGGTAGCTGCCAGGGCTGTGACATGTTTGGTGGTAGCCTTGTGATCTGAAGTTGATTGCAATCAAGCAATGACCACAGGCATTTCATATAGCTTAGTGTGCAGACTTATCATTATATATACAATGAAAAGTATGTGGAAAATAGTGATATAATGACTGAATAAAAAATAATTGTCCTTTTCATGGTTGTAAAATAAATATTATACTGAATTTCTCACTATTTTTAAATTCCAAACACTTATTGCAAAAATTTTTACCCACAATATTTAAATATTCCACATATGTTCTCCATAAGAAAACTAAAAAGTAGAAACATTTAAATGTGTGCTAAATATGAAATAAGTGCTTTTAACTAGGGGAGTCAAAATCCTACGGGTACAAGAATGCAAATTTATTATCCATTTTTAATTTATTTTCACGCAGTATTTTACCATAAAACTTTTTAATATTTCCAATAATTTTTTTCATAAAGTATCATAAAAGAAAAGTTGTCAGAATGATCATCAAACATCAAATAAATAGCTTTTTATAGGGGAGCCATTGGGTGTTAGATAACAAATCCTTAATTTTTCTTATTTTCATGTGTTTTATAACTTTTTTCTTTCAATTTTTTAACCATGTGCACATTTTCAATTTTCTTATTTTTTCATTAAAATTTTCACTGCAAACTACAAAAAATGTGCCAATGTATCATCCATTTTCCATACTACAAGATCACAGTCATATACTCGAAATAAAATAAGATTTAAGAAGTTTTGTGGAGGGGGAGTAATATTCTCATGGGGGAGTCAGATTTTCATTATGTGCTCATTTTTAATTTTCTCATTTTTCATTAAAATTTTCACTGCAAACTACAAAAAATGTGCCAATGTATCACCCATTTTACATAATACAAGATCACAGTCATATACTCAAAATAAAATAAGATTTATGAAGTTTTGTGGAGGGGGAGTCAAATTTTCATGGGGGAGTCAGATTTTCATTATGTGCTCATTTTTAATTTTCTTATTTGTTCATTAAAATTCTCACTGCAAACTACAAAAATTCTCCAATGTATCAACCATTTTACATACTACAAGATCACAGTCATATACTAAATTAATTAGAGATCAATGAATGTTTTTTTGAAGGGGAGTCAAATTTTCATAGGGGAACCACATTTTCATTATGTGCACATTTTTAATTTTTCTTTTTTTTTATGAAAATTTTCACCTGCAAACTACAAAAAAGTGCCAATGTATCATCCATTATGCATACTACAAAATCATAGTCATTTACTCAAATAAAATGACATTAATGAATGTTTTTTTTTGGGGGGGGGAGTCAAAATTTCATTGGGGGAGTCAGATTTTCATTATGATAATCTGACTGGGGAGTCAGATTTTCATAATGAAAAGCTGACTGGGGAGTCACATTTTAGGGGAGTCAGATTTTCATGGTACACCGGGACCCCTGATGGTTTCCAACTCATTAGATAAATACATGTAGACAGTTGCCTCTCAGAAGCCGTCTGGTATATAGTAATAGTAACCTGCTAAAACCAGTCGGGCTTTCGCAAAGGGTCTAAAAAACCTTTTCTGGTGGCAATCGGCCCCTTATTCTGAAGGGGACCGGTTGTCTTTGTTTACTTGTACCGGTAGCGGCAAAAGCGTAAGAACAATGGATCCTGTTTCCTGGTGGTAAATTGTGGATACCCTGGGCATGTCATCTAGGAAGGTACACCAATCTGGGCATAGCTCTGTAAAAGATTGTTCCTTTTGACACAATAATCTGTCTGACAAAGCGTCTTTCTCCCAATTTTTTTCCTCAGAGCAGCAATGCTTATTCAATTCACGCACTGCTAAAATGGCGAAATTCCAAAATCATCTGTGAAGGTTTTACCAAAATATTGAGACAGAACCTTCTCTATCATAGCCATGCAAGAACCAGCCCAAAGAGTACATTGTACTTTATACCCAATGAACTTACCGCGTATTACGTAATTTGGAAGTGCCCCACACGAGACATTCAATCGACTGGGACTGACACGCCTGACTACGCATTTCTCTATTCACACATCTCACATGATATAGAAAATATTTAAGAATAATATGTTCTAAACCAAGACAAACCTTTTAAGCTTAAACATTATATATTAAATGTCTAGTTTGTATATGTAAAAAAATAGAGGCTTCTCGCTTCTCAAAAATGTAGTTAAAGTCACAATAAATGACATACCAAACCAAATTTCATAAAAAAACATTAACAACAGTTTTATGTTATGTTGTTTTCTTAAATATATCTTATTTTTGGTTTAGACATAGATTTTGAGTGTCTCTGTGTGTGTATAAATGCTGCAATGCTACATTTCAATGCAGTGCTTATTTTCTCAGGACCAAAATGAGTTACTCGCGTGCCATACAAATCTCGTCAACTGGCGTGACAACAGCTCAACCACGTTAAGACTGTTGACATATCCTCCTTACACCGAAAAAGAAGGTATTTTAAGAGCTTTTTAAAATAATGATACACTGCTTCGCTTTACCTTCTGCTTTATGGATGATTGTTAGTGATATTATTTCTGCCTCTGCAAAAAAATTTGGAATGGTAAGTAAGTCCTTAACCCAGCTTAAGCGAAAATGATGTGGTGAGTTGATCTTGAGGGGATTTACTAGAACTGTAACCCAAAAATGGCTTGTGTACATTACATTAAGTAAATATAAAAATGCCTTTACTGTACACAATGCGTACTAGTACCTGTATTTAACAGCGTTATATGTAGGCTTTGACATATTGCTTGCCTATACGGTATGCAAGGAGGGGTGTTTTTCTTTTATGTGTTTTGTTTGTTTGGTTGTTTTCTGACTCTGGACAAATTTTGTTAAGGAAGTCCCAAACTCAGGTAACAACAAAGAAAAGTCTGACAGAGGATTGCTAGTGCAGATCTATAGGTCTAACATTAGGCCTTACATAAGGGCTTGTTAAAAAAAAAGTTGACTAGAAAAGCAGTATGAGAATGCAGTCCTCTGCCAGGATCACCACCAAAATCTAAGCACCTTTAGGTTGGCCCACTTCTGACCTGTCCTGAGAATTTCATGAAACTCCATCACATAAAGGCTAATGACGAACACAAAAACAAACAAATCGGTGTACAGAAAACAGAGATAAATTTAAACACACAGCCTCCCTGGCAGAGGTTATAAAGGTGTCAGTGCTGCAAATTGTTTACTACATGTACATGTATTATTAACGTGTATATTATATATTTTTCTTTTTGGGTCATTTTAAAATTGGAGGAGTTAAAAAAACAAGTAAAGCACATATACACTCAGTCAAAAAAGTTCGGAAACATCGTTATTTTGAATTATTATTAATTTACCATATAAGCTAATTTAAATATTTTAACAAATGTTGATGGATAATGCGCCCACCATTCGTTACTTTTTGCAATTTTACCAAGAAAGGAATTCCGTGGGAATAACTGCGAGACACAGTTCAAATGAAGTTTTGAAATTGCTCAGCATCATGTAAAGCCTGCACTGTTTATTGTCAAGACCTGTTCAAACTTTGTCATGGAAATGACATGATCAATAAAGATTATATTTACTGTCGTGGATATAACTATGTTCCCAAACTTTTTTTGGCCGAGTGTAGAACTATATATATTTACCTAATTATAAACATTATTTTTTAGATGTTATGTTTTTGTATAAATTGCTTTATTACAGCAATCAGATGGATTACACATTTCTTGATATTTGTTATTCTATTACAATTTTCAGACCTGACCCCAGGCCAGACACGATGTGGTGAACACACGGATTACGGCTCCATAACTCTGCTCTTCCAGGATGATAAAGGAGGCCTTGAGGTAATTGTGTTAGGTGTGACAGGTGCTTGCATTAGGTGTGACAGGTTATTGTGTTAGGTGTGACAGTGTGTCAAATGACGGTAAAAGATGAGGTTAAAAACCTTGGAGAAAATTTTGGTAATAGGTGCGATATGTAAATCAGTAAAAATGCAAAGCTGCTTTCTATGGTCTTAAAAAATTTTTCCAAACTATCCCATATCCTTGACAATGGCCAAATGGAGAGGCTTGTCCATGCCTTTATAACTGCACATCTTGACTACGGAAACAGTCTTCTCTATGGCCTTCCTACCTACCAAAGCCGCCCACTACATTGGCTTCCTGTACGACAGAGCATTGTTTTTAAATTACTGCTGTTTGTTTTTTAATTCACCACAGGTGAATGCCCCTCATATTTTAACTCGATGCTACATCCAAGTACACCAGTCTCACCAGGTCTACCAGATCCACCTCCACTCTTTGTTTTACCAGAAATGATAATAAAAAACAACCAAAATCTACGGCCATAGGGCATTTTCAATTGCAGCGCCCATTTTATGGAATCAACTACCCTCACACATTCGGACTATTAATAGTGTTGAGGTTTTTAAAAAAGACTTTAAAACATTCTTATTTGCACAGTACAGTATTTTAATTAAATTTTAATACTAGAACCTTCATATTTTCTCATTTTATCAGAAAAAAAGTTTTATTGTTCAGACCATTACTATTTTAACCAGCATTAATTAGTTTAATTTTTTTTTTACCTTAGCTTTTATTATCTATATAATTATTTGTAATACTGATAATTTTATTTGTAAACAGCACTGAGACGGTAGTGTAGTGCGGTTTTGAAAAATAAATATTATTATTATTATTATTATTATTATTATTATTATTATTATTATTATTATTAAGTGTGAGTGTTGGATATGTCTCTGTTAAGAGTGATGGTAGGCCTGTTTTGATTCTGTGCAAAGGCTCGCAGAGAAACCATGTGTTAGATGTGACAGTGTGTCAACTGTGACCCGTGACACAGTGTAACTTTGTGTTTGATGTGACAATGACAGCGTTAAGAGGGTTGATGGATTAAAGTTTGAGATTGCGTTACATGTAGATGCGACAGTAAATGTGTCTGTAAATTGTGGCTGCATGTAATTACCTGTATATCTTGATTGTCCCGCAGGTGCAGACAGTGGCTGGAGAGTACAAACCAGCCACACCTATACCTGGTACCATAGTGGTCATCTTGGCTGACATGATGCCCAGGTGGACCTCGGACAGGCTGAAGGCCACGGTGAGTCTATGACTACCAGACTACTGCTGCACTGCTGTTTCTTAATACTTCAATTATTACCTGTCTGTTTTGATTTGCTCATTAATTGTTATTCAAATTATGAGTGCAATTTGCCAGCCCGCCTTTTCCAAATATATATTATACCAGTATGGTGATGACTTTTCCTCATTTTTGAATTAAAACTTCTCGACTTCCAGCATTCCAAACCAAGATTTCCCTGCACCAAACACTCATATTTAACGAATTTTTAGTGGTAAACGACATTTTCCCTCGACTTATCAGCATTTTATCTTCTTTTTTTCGACACTCGACACTCGATTCCGTAATTCTGTTGTGGCATGACTCGAAAAGGTACGCCCTGATGTTAAAATAACATTTTTTTACGTTTTTAACATGGCCTCAACCGTTCAGCATTTAAGTCACACTTTTCCATTTTTCTAGCTGCACCGAGTTGTGCCTTCCCATAAGTATAACAGACGTAGAAGTCTGATCTATTTCACTGACCCTGATCGTTCTACGATTGTGAAACCTCTTGATGGATCGGACACATACCCTCCTATCTGTTATACAAGATACGTGACACAGCAGTTTGTCAGCACAGGAATCCTGGGTGAAGACCATTATGGTGACGTGGCCGAATAAGTCTGCTTGTAAGATGGGTTTGTGAGTTCTGTACTTTGGATTTTAGGTCGTGATTGTATTGTTTCGTTGGTGCTTCGTTTAAATGCCATTAGGGAAATTATTTAACTATTGACTGTTTTACAGATATGATTAAGTAATTTTGATTTCTTTTGATACTTCAATGTATTATTTGCCCCAGATTATAAATTCAGAACAGTCGATATTCCCAGCAAACGCAGAATATTATTATAGCACAATGTTTGTATATCGATCACAAAAGAAAAAAAATGGTAACGTTATAAAAAGTCCTGTGTTTGCTGGCATAGGGCCTTTACTTGCCTCCGTTTTGTTGAATGGAAAAAGTGGCTCAGTTAACAGCTTCACCGGTTTCCCTTTTAAGTTCCCTTAATCTCAAACCTTTATTTCACATGCCTGGTAATCAACATTGTTATAGATATTGTTAGTAAGTATTATATCTAATACCTTGGTGTCAATAACAGTGTTCTCTTTCTAATTAACACAAATAGTGTTGTCAAGTTTATTGGTCCTATTGACCTTTAGACTCATTGATCTTGGTATCTTTACCCGTCTTTTAGTATCACTAAGCGAGCCCGCCAACCATGATGAGGATCCTGTGACTGCAGCACCTACGTTGGACAAATTTAAAAAAGGGTCCACCAATATGATTATAGAACACCCCAGCAAACATTATAAAGAATGATACAGGTCGAATTAGCTGGAAAATTATATTGGCACAGGATTGACATATATACAGCAGATAATACATACCCATAATTAGGTGCCTAACTGATATTAAAGAGTGGGCTTACATTAGAGTTCAAGCTTTTGTCAAGTTAATCGGAGCTTAAAATACAATGCATGTACTAAAGATTACTCTGAAAATGACATAACAGTTATATATAATCACATTGTTGATGGTGGTGCTGAAGTAAAAATTATATTGATATGAAGATGTGCTTGTTTTGAACGTCCCTTGTTACTGCTTAACGCAGTTATAAAATGTCAACAGGTACTCATATACATGTACGTTTATACAGGTAAACAAATCATCACGAAACATAATTAAGAGATAATCGACAATAAAGCTGTCTATGGTTATACTTCTTGGAAAGAAATGCTTTCTAAGGGGAAACTCTACCTACGGCAGCAGGTTTTTAAAATAATCATTTTAGACAATAAAAATGTGTTTTAATTGTGTGAAGTTATCGCGCCCACATTTGAGAATGTCCCAAAGTCGCATTTGTTAGTAATACAGAACAGGATAGGTTTTAAATTCCCGAAAGATACACAGCTTAAAGACGAGAAGACATGCAAATTTATTCCACAGAACATTAGCAAATGCAACGTACATGCACCATGTAAACAATATATGCATTCACACAATAGCACGCCAGTTAAAGGACGACTTTGCAGGAAGCACCTATCGACGTTCACGTTCGTCAAATGGAACATTTCCATTCACGTGACATTTTTTCACGTATCAGATCTACCTTTGACCCAGATTAGCAGCATGTTGTTAACGTAAGCCCGACTGCAAAAATGACGGCGGCTCAAGGAAACTGCGACTTTAGCTGGATACCAGTCATCGATATAAAGGCGTTTGACATCACAAAAGAAGAAAACGAGGTCGACAGAAACGATCTGGAAACGTTGGCCAATGATGTATTCAAAGCCTTCAGTACCATTGGTTTTGTATACGTCAAAAACCACGGAATCCCCCAAGACCAGGTTAGTAACTACATATAGCACGGAATTATATGCATTAACACTACTGTGTTACGTTTTATTGCGTGTTCTAGAGTATATATTAGCAGACACTTTAAGGGGAAGTTAACTGTATGGGGAATAAAATCCATACCCCTTCTTCGTCCTAGATCTTCCGATGTGAATATCTTTGCACGAGTACGTAGTGCTTACCTCTCACACAAAGCATTAAACGACGAAAAAAGGAAAAAAAAAAAAAAAAAAAGAAACGAAACGCACTCTTCATCACTCCCCAATTTGATTGATCAAGATGACTGAGGTGGTTCATAATCCATAATGGTCCATAATCAAAGATTCTGCCTCTTCAATCTATCTTGACGGTTAACTGTCAGCTCACATAGTAACTTAACTCGCTGTATTATGTACCAATTATGTTGAAATCAGGAATGGATTCTACAACCCCTAAAACATAAGAAAAGACATATGACACACTATAGTACCTTTAGTTGTTGTTGACGAAACTCTAAGATGACCGTCTTGGCTGCCATTTTGAATATTGTCATTTTACTAACCTAAATAATTGTTGTAGAAAAAAATGATTGTCGTATTTGTATTCAGCATCAAATTTCGCCTGCGAAAACACCTGCTATGTAATTTTTTTGAGATTTACCCTACCCTAATGCCACGTGCCACCATTATTTACATCGATTTGAGCGTGTGCGTCTGTCGCTTCATATAAATTATATAATATAAATTATCGTCACAACAGGAGCACAGCATTTCTTTTTTCTATCAACGATGATAGAAAAAGGAAATAAGGACATAATGCGGGCTCGGTAGAAACATCACAGGGCAAATATAACCTAAGCTTTACCTGTTAAACACGTCGGAGTAAAGGCTCTGCCAACCTATATTGTACTAGCAGAGGTCCGTATGACTAATGTACATGTTTGTCAAATTGTTTTTGAGCACAACTTTTAACTTGTGAAATCAATCTTTCTAACGTATGAAAAAGAACATATAAGCAGCGCAAAAACAGCGTGTTTGTCGCGGATCATAGCGTATTCACACTGTATGACATGCGTTTGAATATCGAATAATATAAGCATTCAAAGGATGTCACGACTGCAGCGTATGTACATGTATGGGTAGCGGTTGAGTGTCGCATATCAGCGTTTGGGGTAGGGGTTTGCTCAAGCTTCGTACTAATTTATGTTGATGAGAATCTTAGCAAAATGTATCCCCGCAGACATGATAGATCAACTGTGGCTTTGAGCTGGATGATAAGGTGTTGATAGGGCCGCACATGGGACTAGCGGCAGGTGACTGCTGGTTGCATCTCTTAGGGAGCGTTCCCAGGAGTATTCTAAACCCCCCCCTCTTCGGTTTCTGAAAAAATAACACTACTATTCCCCTCTTGAAATTAAAGTTTTAATAGCTTATTTATAGTTCTTGACCATTCCAAATGGCACCGTTTGACCTTCAAAACACCAAAATATTTTGAGGCCCTTTAGCGGGCCCCAAACCCCACCACAAGGGGGCCGAGGCGCGGATTCGAATCCGAGGCATGTCATTTGTAAAAAAAAACACTGACCCCCCCTTCAAATGCTGGAGCTGCCCCTGTCTTACCACCTGTATACTGCGTTCAGCAGACAAAAATTTGTCTTCTTTGCAGAATTATTTGCCAAAAATGTTTTTCCCAAAATTCGCATTGTTGCAATAGCTTTTACACGTTTGAACGTTTTGAAATAATTTCCTCTTCTTATAGGACTTGCTACTCAAAACTTAAACCGCTCAGGTGTAAACCGCTTTGGCTCTCATCGTGCTCTATAACGTCACAAGTGAAGTCTAAATCAGTGTAATCTCAGTAATCTCAGTGTAAAAAAGTCAAAGCATCTAACTAGGAACTAATCAACTAATCAATAAAATCGACTAATCAATAAAAGCCACCAAACTTGAATTGATTCAGTAACTTTCCCGCCATAACACCACGTCATACAGTGGCGGATTTAGGGGGTTTTGAAGAAAAGATTACACCAAATTTCTTCCTTTGATTTAAAATTTTGATCAGCTGAATCATAGTTCTAAACAATACCAAATGGCGCCGTTTGCCCTCTAAAACACTCCAAGGGCGCCGAGGGTCGGCTTCTTATCCGAGGCCAGTCATTTCTAAAAAAATCGGAACCCCATTCAAATAACCCTGGAGGGACTGTCAATGTTATGTTTGACTATTACAGGGTACGTGAGATTGTCACCTAAATGACTGACTTTTGGGTGCCTTGGGGCCAGTGAAAGATAGTACCCCCACCCCGCCCCCTGTGGCACGGTAAACATTGGCGGATTTAGGGAGTGTCGGGGGGGGGGGGGGTGACCTCCTTTCAATTTCTAAAAAAAATCACACCAATGGTCCCTTCTTGAAATAAGAATTTTGACGAGCTGAATTTTAGTTCTAAACCGTACCAAGTGCTACCGTTCGCCCTCTAAAATACCCATTTTTTCTGGTCCTTTCAGAGGGCCTCGTACCCCGCGGTGGACTTCGTATCTGCGGACCCCCTCCCCCCTTTCCAAAAATCTTGGATCCGCCCCTGTCATAGTAAAAAAGTAATCTATTTAGGAACGCTCCGTGTGGGCTTTTCAAATAAGTGTTCTTGTACATGATGAACTTTAACAACGTTGATGATGATACCATGTTGGCAGACTGTCGACGCGCGGGAAGAAATACCTAAGTTCGGCTCACGGCCTATTGATTGTTATGGCAGATATATACATATACAGCCAAACTGGCCCTCTCTGTGAGAAAGTAGAACGTTTCCATTTGATCCGCATCTTACCAACGAAGCTTCTGTGGCTCCGTGGTAACTCTACCGTCTTAGACACAAATACTCACTAAGGCCTGGGTTCGAGTCCAAAGGTTTTCAAAGTGACTTTTTTGCTAGAAAAAATGGCTAAAAATTGCGTTTGATTACTATAAGAGGAAAATCGTACGTATGGTCGATGGGCGGTTCAGTCACGGCGTTGTCGGTAGCGTACTTAGGTGCAAAAAATACCAAACCATCAGCAAATCATGGTAACGGCAAGTCACGAGTTCAAATCCCATATGACGCATGTCAGTTGACCACAAGAGGCAGCTGGCCCCGAAAACGAATGCAGGTTCGTGTGTGTCCGAACAAATTATCTTTTGCATAAAAATATTGTATAGTTTAGAATTAGGGATAGATTTTTACAACTTGCTCGTATTTATCATAAAGTTCACTCATAAATTACATAAAGGATCAATTTATAATAGAAAAATTCAATGCATTAAAAAAGCTAAATTTAACAAACTTTGAAAAAAAATGGGAAAATTGGTCAGACATGTTTGAATTTAATTAGCTTCAGCAAACTAATATTTTGCACTTTTTGCTTGTTTAATAATATGTTGTAGTTATGGATGAATACATTGTGGTATCGATCTTTATTATTATTATTATTATTATTATTACACCTATTGTTCATGAGATTATAAACTTATATTCGTGTGTGTGAGAGAGAGAGAGTGTGTAAGAGAGAGAGTGAGTGTGCAGTGTGCATTTACCATACTTGGGTATATGTACTTTCTTATAGTGAAATTTTTCAATAAAAAAAAAAAAAAAAAAATAAAAAAAAAAAAAAAAATAAATAAAAAAAAAAAATAAAGTTCGCGTAGTCAATTACATTTCTTTTCTCTTTGCTTTAAAGTCTTAAAAATGATACTTAGGCAGGGATGGTCATTAGCCTCTTTCCTTTACCAACTACGCAACGGATCAAAATTGAACAGAGTCAATACCTTACCTGGCATGGCGTCATGCATTTCATACAACCTCTTCATAAAAAAGCTACCTGCTCGTTGGGATTATCAACAAGAAAAATGTTTTTCAAAATTCACATTGCCGCTATGGTTTTACCTAACCATACGTTATGTTTTTTTATGCCCCCCCCCCCCCACCCCTTTGGTCTTGCTTATCAAGACTGTACATACAACATTGGTCAAAAAGGTTGTCCCACAACAACCGGAACCCCATTCAAATAATCCTGGATCAGCCCTTGGAGAGACTGTCAATCTAATGTTTGGTCTTTGTGTTTTCAGATTGACAATATATTTAGATTGGCTGATGACTTTTTTGCACAACCCCAAGAGACCAAGAACAAGTTCATCCGCCCCTTATCTGACCCAAGTGGAATTGGCTACATTCCAATAGGGAGAGAAACGTAAGGCATGCAGGCAGGGTGCACAAATGTGCCACTCTCTGAAATCTGTATTTTGATGTAACTACCATTTCTACTATTTCCATGTTATTTCCATGTTATTACCATACCTGTATGTTTAAAGCAGTTTCCACTCTTCACCATTTGACCTTAAAAATCTCATCTCAACATACACATGTTGATATAATTATATTTGTAATAATGCAGAAATGAAGAATGAAACAATTTTTGCCCTTTCTTGATAATACACGAGAAACATTTTGGCAAAGGTAAGTCATAGGCATACTGAGACACATGAAGGCATGAAATGATTAATACACGGCATGAATGTAATGTTATGAAAATTAACTGACAACAAAGATGTAATTAATTATCAAAAGTGACTGTGCAACATAATCACAACTGGATGAGGATTTTCTTTAGTTTTGAAGCAGACAAACCTGCTGACTTCAAGGAGTCCTTTGATGCTATTCCTGGAGGAGCTTATAATCAGGTACCACTTCATTCTAGAAAAGCGCTCATGATCAGAGAGCGTAGATTTGCGCCAAGGCAACTCAGCTTCCCTTCTCATATTTCTTATAAACGCGGATTAGGTGTTTACTAACACTACCCGCAGATCTTTTACGGTAGCATTAACGTCCATATTAATCACAAAACCCGTTATTATTAAAAGAAAATAGAAGAATTGATTAATGGATTACCACCAAACCCCGTTAAAAAGTTTCCCGTTGTAGACACATTCCCTCATGTAGACATTTAGATGTCATAATCAAAATAAGGAGTTTCGTTTTAGCTATGGCCAGGTATCCCAAACTTTGAGAAGGATGTGGTGGAGTTCCACAGAACTTGTGCCAAGCTGAGCCTTCGAATGCTGAAACTGATTGGGATGGGACTTGGACTGGAGGTAACGGATATGGATAGCACGTACCTTTCACTACAAAAACTACACGTAGAGCAATAAAAAAAAAAGTCATGCAGAATTCCAAATTTGAGTCAAAGGTTTTAGTCCCTAGACTGATAGACTGGAATGCTTTTACCACAAGTGTTTATTTCGCATCATACAGAAGTCATGTTTCCATTTGATAAAGCCGCCCATATGGTTTCTTTGACCCCTGATGGCTTCCAACTCATTAGAGAAATACATGTAGACAGTTGCCTCTCAGAAGCCGTCTGGTATATAGTAAAAGTAACCTGCTAAAACCAGTCGGGCTTTCGCAAAGGGTCTAAAAAACCTTTTCTGGTGGCAATCGGCCCCTTATATCTGAAGGGGGCCGCTTGTCTTTGTTTAGTTATACCGGTAGCGGCAAAAGCGTAAGAACAATGGATCCTGTTTCCTGGTGGTAAATTGTGGATACCCTGTGCATGTCATCTAGGAAGGTACACTAATCTGGGCATAGCTCTGTAAAAGATTGTTCCTTTTGACACAATAATCTGTCTGAAAAAGCGTCTTTCTCCCAATTTTTTTTCCTCAGAGCAGCAATGCTTCTTCAATTCACGCACTGCTAAAATGGCGAAATTCCAAAATCATCTGTGAAGGTTTTACCAAAATATTGAGACAGAACCGTCTCTATCATAGCCATGCAAGAACCAGCCCAAAGAGTACATTGTACTTTATACCCAATGAACTTACCGCGTATTACGTAATGTGGAAGTGCCCCACACGAGACATTCAATCGATTGGGACTGACACGCCTGACTACGCATTTCTCTATTCACACATCTCACATGATATAGAAAATATTTAAGAATAATATGTTCTAAACTAAGACAAACCTTTTAAGCTTAAATATTCTATATTAAATGTCTAGTTTGTATATGTAAAAAATAGAGGCTTCTCGCTTCTCAAAAATGTAGTTATTGTCACAATAAATGACATACCAAACCAAATTTCATAAAAAAACATTAACAACAGTTTTATGTTATGTTATTTTCTTAAATATATCTTATTTTTGGTTTAGACATAGATTTTGAGTGTCTCTGTGGGTGTATAAATGCTGCAATGCTACATTTCAATGCAGTGCTTATTTTCTCAGGACCAAAATGAGTTACTCGCGTGCCATACAAATCTCGTCAACTGGCGTGACAACAGCTCAACCACGTTAAGACTGTTGACATATCCTCCTTACACCGAAAAAGAAGGTATTTTAAGAGCTTTTTAAAATAATGATACACTGCTTCGCTTTACCTTCTGCTTTATGGATGATTGTTAGTGATATTATTTCTGCCTCTGCAAAAAAATTTGGAATGGTAAGTAAGTCCTTAACCCAGCTTAAGCGAAAATGATGTGGTGAGTTGATCTTGAGGGGATTTACTAGAACTGTAACCCAAAATGGCTTGTGTACGAATACATTAAATAAATATAAAAGTGCCGTTACTGTACACAATGCGTACTAGTACCTGCATTTAACACCATCTACATGTAGGCTTTGATATATTGCTTGCCTATACGGTATGCAAGGAGGGGTGTTTTTCTTTTATGTGTTTTGTTTGTTTGGTTGTTTTCTAACTCTGGACAAATTTTGTTAAGGAAGTCCCAAACTCAGGTAACAACATAGAAAATTCTGACAGAGGATTACTAGTGCGGAACTATAGGTCTAACATTAGGCCTTACATAAGGGCTTGTTAAAAAAAAGTTGACTAGAAAAGCAGTATGAGAATGCAGTCCTCTGCCAGGATCACCACCAAAATCTAAGCACCTTTAGGTTGGCCCACTTCTGACCTGTTCTGAGAATTTCATGAAACTCCATCACATAAAGGCAAATGACAAACACAATCACAAACAGATCGGTGTACAGAAAACAGAGATAACACACAGCCTCCCTGGCAGAGGTTATAAAAGTGTCAGTGCTGCATACCGTTTACTACATGTGCATGTATTATTAACTTGTATATTATATATATATATATTTCTTTTTGGGTCGTTTTAAAATTGGAGGAGTTAAAAAAACAAGTAAAGCACATATTACACTCAGCCAAAATGTTCGGAAACATCGTTATTTTGAATTATTATAAATTTACCATATAAGCTAATTTAAATATTTTAACAACAAATGTTGATGGATAATGCGCCCACCATTCGTTACTTTTTGAAATTTTGCCAAGAAAGGAATTCCGTGGGAATTACTGCGAGATACAGTTCAAATGAAGTTTTGGAGTTGCTCAGCATCATGTAAAGCCTGCACTGTTTATTGTCAAGACCTGATCAAACTTTGTCATGGAAATGACAGGATCAATAAAGATTATATTTACTATCGTGGATATAACTATGTTCCCAAACTTTTTTTTGGCCGGGTGTAGAACTATATACCGTATATATTTGCCTAATTATAAAGTTAATCTTTTAGTTGTTATGTTTTTGTATAAATTTCTTTATTACTGCAATCAGATGGATATGACATTTTTTCTTGATATTTGTTATTCTGTTACAATTTTCAGACATGACCCCAGGCCAGGCACGATGTAGTGAGCACACGGATTACGGCTCCATAACTCTGCTATTCCAGGATGATATAGGAGGCCTTGAGGTGATTGTGTTAGGTGTGACAGGTGATTGTGTTGGGTGTGACAGGTGATTGTGTTTGGTGTGACAGGTGATTGTGTTAGGTGTGGCAGGTAATTGTGTTGGGTGTGACAGGTAATTGCGTTAGGTGTGACAGGTGATTGTGTTGGGTGTGACAGGTGATTGTGTTAGGTGTGACATGTTATTGTGTTAGGTGTGACAGGTGATTGTGTTAGGTGTGACATGTTATTGTGTTAGGTGTGACAGGTGATTGTGTTAGGTGTGACAGGTGATTGTTTTAGGTGTGACAGTGTGTCAAGTGACGGTAAAAGTCGAGGTTAAAAACCTTGGAGTAATTTTTGATAATAGGTGCGATATGGCTGCCAACATCAGTAAAAAATGCAAAGCTACTTACTATGGTCTTAAAAAAATTTCCAAACTATCCCATATCCTTGACAAAGGTCAAATGGAGAGGCTTGTCCATGCCTTTATAACTGCACATCTTGATTACGGAAGCAGTCTACTCTATGGCCTTCCTACCTACCAAAGCCGCCCACTACATTGGCTTCCTGTACGACAGAGCATTGTTTTTAAATTACTGCTGTTTGTTTTTAAATTCACCAGAAGTGAATGCCCCTCATATTTTAACTCGATGCTACATCCAAGTACACCCAGTCTCACCAGGTCTACCAGATCCACCTCCACTCTTTGTTTTACCAGAAATGATAATAAAAAAACAATCAAAACCTACGGCCACAGGGCATTTTCAATTGCAGCGCCCATTTTATGAAATCAACTACCCTCACACATTCGGACTATTGATAGTGTTGAGGTTTTTTAAAAAGACTTGAAAACATTCTTATTTGTACAGTACAGTATTTTAATTAAAAATTAATACTAGAAACTTCATATTTTCTCATTTTATCAGAAAAAAGTTTTTTTTGTTCAGACCATTACTATTTTAACCAGCATTAATTATTTTTATTATTTTTTTTACCTTAGCTTTTATTGTCTATATAATTAGTTGTAATCTGATAATTTTATTTGTAAACAGCACTGAGACGGTAGTGTAGTGCGGTTTTATGAAGTAATTATTATTATTATTATTATTATTATTATTATTATTAAGTGTGACTGTTGGATATGTCTCTGTTAAGAGTGAGGGTAGGTCTGTTGTGAATCTGCGCAAAGGCTTGCAGAGAAACCATGTGTTAAATGTGGCAGTGTGTCAACTGTGACCCGTGACACAGTGTAACCTTATGTTTGATGTGACAGTGACAGTGTTAAGAAGGATGGTAGGTCTAGTGTGATTCTGTGCAAAGGATTACAGTTTGAGATTGCGTTAGATGTGACAGTAAATGTGTCTGTAAATTGTGGCTGCATGTAATTGTATCTTGATTGTCCCGCAGGTGCAGACAGTGGCTGGAGAGTACAAACAAGCCACACCTCTACCTGGTACCATAGTGGTCATCTTAGATGACATGATGCCCAGATGGACCTCGGACAGGCTGAAGGCCACAGTGAGTCCATGTCTACCACGCAGACTAGTACTGCACTGCTGTTTCTTAATACTTCAATAATTACCTGTCTGTTTCCATTTGCTCATTAATAGTTATTCAAATTATGAGTGCAATTTGCCAGCCTGCCTCTTCTAAATGTATATTATACCAGTATGGTGATGACTTTTCCTCATTTTTGAATTAATACTTCTCGACTTCCAGCATTCCAAGCCAAGATTTCCCTGCACCAAACACTCATATTTAACCATTTGTCCGGGGAAAACGGCATTTTTCTCTCGACATTCCAGCATTTTATCTTCTTTTTTCCGACACTCGATCCTATAACTCCATTTAGGAAAAGAAAAAATCAAAGCCCGAGCAGGTTTTTCAGTTACACCATTGATTCTGTGACTCGACTTCCGCGAGAATGATGTGACGTCTCCTTATTCAAACAAATTTTTGTGTAATTCTTGATTATGCTGATCACTCATTTTCTGAAGCGACAAAGGAATTGTTTTAGTGTATGGGTCGGGCGGCGAGGGGGGGGGGGTACGCCCTGATGTTAAAATAACTACAGCATTTTTTACATTTTTTTCACACGGCCTCAACCGTTCAGTATTTACATTACACTTTTCCATTTTTCTAGCTGCACCGAGTTGTGCCTTCCCATAAGTATAATAGACGTAGAAGTCTGGTCTATTTCACACACCCTGATAGTTCTACGATTGTCAAACCTCTTGATGGGTCGGACACATACCCTCCTATACGTTATACAAGATACTTGACAGAGCAGTATAACAGCAGAGGACTTCTGGGAGAAGGCCAACGTGGTGACGTGGCCGCATAAGTCTGCATGTAAGATCGGTTTGTGGGTCCTGTATTTTGAATTTTAGGTCATGATTGTATTGTATTGTTGATGCTTCGTGTAAATTCCTGTTGGGGGACAAGGCATTTGGGGGATTATTTAACTATTGACAGTTTTACAGATAATCTTAATACTTCATGTACATGTATTATTTGCCCCAGCTTATAAATTCGGAACAGTCGATATACCCAGCAAACGCAGAATATTATTATAGCACAATTTTTGTATATCGATCACAAAAGAAAAAGTGGTAACGTTATAAAAGGTCCCTTGTTTGCTGGCCTTGCCTCTGTTTTGTTGAATGGATGAATGGAAAAAGTGGCTCAGTTTGCAGCTTCACCTGTTTGCTTTTAAGCTCCCTTAATTTCACGCCATCGTTATTTAACATGCCTGGTAATCAATATTGTTATAGATATTGTTAGTAAGAATTATATCTAATACCTTGGTGTCAATAACAGTGTTCTCTTTCTAATTAACACAAATAGTGTTGGCAAGTTTATTGGTCCTATTGACCTTTAGACTTTGGATCTTGGTATCTTTACTCGTCTTTTAGTATCACCAAGCGAACCCGCCAACCATGATGACGATCCAGTGACTGCACCTACGATGGACAAATTGAAAAAAAGGGGTCCACCAATATGATTACAGAACATCCCAGCATACATTATAAAGAATGATACAGGTCGAATTAGCTGGGAAATTTTAATGGCACAGGATTGACATATACATGTATACAGCAGATAATACATACCCATAATTAGTTGCCTAACTGCTATTTAAGAGTTAATTGGCTTACATTAGAGTTCAAGCTTTTGTCAAATTAATCGGAGCTTAAAATGCAATACATGTACTAAAGATTACTCTGAAAATGACATAACAGTTATGTATATTCACATTGTTGATGGTGGTGCTGAAGTAAAAATTATATTGATATGAAGATGTGCTTGTTTTGAACGTCCCTTGTTATTGCTTAACGCAGTTATAAAATGTCAGGTACTCATATACATGTACGTTTATACAGGTAAATAAATCATCACGAAACATAATTAAGAGATAATCGACAATAAAGCTGTATATGGTTTTACGTCTTGGAAATAAATGCTCTCTAAGGGGAAACTCTACCTACGGCAGCAGGTTTTTTAAATAATTATATTAGACAATAAAAATGTGTTTTAATTGTGTGAAGTTATCGCATCCACATTTGAGAATGTCCCAAAGTCGCATTTGTTAGAAATACAGACCTGGAAAGGTTTTTAATTCCCGAAAGATACACAGCTTAAAGACGAGAAGACATGCAAATTTACTCCACAGAACATTAGCAAATACTACGTACATGCACCATGTAATTTTAAACAATATATGCATTCACACAATAGCACGCCAGTTAAAGGACGACTTTGCAGGAAGCACCTATCGACGTTCACGTTCGTCAAATGGAACATTTCCATTCACGTGACATTTTTTCACGTATCAGATCTACCTTTGACCCAGATTAGCAGCATGTTGTTAACGTAAGCCCGACTGCAAAAATGACGGCGGCTCAAGGACACTGCGACTTTAGCTGGATACCAGTCATCGATATAAAGGCGTTTGACATCACAAAAGAAGAAAACGAGGTCGACAGAAACGATCTGGAAACGTTGGCCAATGATGTATTCAAAGCCTTCAGTACCATTGGTTTTGTATACGTCAAAAACCACGGAATTCCCCAAGACCGGGTTAGTAACTACATATAGCACGGAATTATATGCATTAACACTACTGTGTTACGTTTTATTGCGTGTTCTAGAGTATATATTAGCAGACACTTTAAGGGGAAGTTAACTGTATGGGGAATAAAATCCATACCCCTTCTTCGTCCTAGATCTTCCGATGTGAATATCTTTGCACGAGTACGTAGTGCTTACCTCTCACACAAAGCATTAAATGACGAAAAAAGGGAAAAAAAAGAAACGAAACGCACTCTTCATCACTCCCCAATTTGATTGATCAAGATGACTGAGGTGGTTCATAATCCATAATGGTCCATAATCAAAGATTCTGGCTCTTCAATCTATCTTGACGGTTAACTGTCAGCTCACATAGTAACTGAACTCGCTGTATTATGTACCAATTATGTTGAAATCAGAAATGGATTCTACAACCCCTAAAACATAAGAAAAGACATATGACACACTATAGTACCTTTAGTTGTTGTTGACGAAACTCTAGGTAGACCGTCTTGGCTGCCATTTTGAATATTGTCATTTTACTAACCTAAATAATTGTTGTAGAAAAAATGATTGTCGTATTTGTATTCAGCATCAAATTTCGCCTGCGAAAACACCTGCTACGTAATTTTTTTGAGATTTACCCTACCCTAATGCCACGTGCCATCATTGTTTACATCGATGTGAGCGTGTGCATCTGTCGCTTCATATAAATTATCGTCACAACAGGAGCACAGCATTTCATCTTTTTATTAACGATGATAGAAAAAGGAAATAAGAGCATAATGCAGGCTCGGTAGAAACATCACAGGGCAAATATAACCTAAGCTTTACCTGTTAAACATGTTGGAGTTAAGGCTCTGCCAACCTATATTGTACTAGCAGAGGTCCGTATGACTAATGTACATGTATGTCAAATTGTTTTTGAGCACAACTTTTAACTTGTGAAATCAATCTTTCTAACGTATGAAAAAGAACATATAAGCAGCGTAAAAACAGCGTATTGGTCGCGGATCATAGCGTATTCACACTGTATGACATGCGTTTGAATATCGAATAATATAAACATTCAAAGGATGTCACGACTGCAGCGTATGTACATGTATGGGTAGCGGATGAGTGTCGCATATCAGCGTTTGGGGTGGGGGTTTGCTCAAGCTTCGTACTAATTTATGTTGATGAGAATCTTAGCAAAATGTATCCCCGCAGACATGATAGATCAACTGTGGCTTTGAGCTGGATGATAAGGTGTTGATAGGGCCGCACATGGGACTAGCGACAGGTGACTGCTGGTTGCATCTCTTAGGGAGCGTTCCCAGGAGTATCCTAACCCCCCCCCCCCTTCGGTTTCTGAAAAAATAACACTAATATTCCCCTCTTGAAATTAGAGTTTTAACTAGCTTATTTATAGTTCTTGACCATTCCAAATGGCACCGTTTGACCTTCAAAACACCAAAATATTTTGAGGCCCTTTAGCGGGCCCCAAACCCCACCACAAGGGGGCCGAGGCGCGGATTCGAATCCGAGGCCTGCCATTCCTAAAAAAAAAAAAAAAAATCGGAACCCCATTCAAATAATCCTGGATCCGCCCTTGGAGAGACTGTCAATTTAATATTTGGTCTTTGTGTTTTCAGATTGACAATATATTTAGATTGGCTGATGACTTTTTTGCAAAACCCCAAGAGACCAAGAACAAGTTCATCCGCCCCTTATCTGACCCATGTGGAATTGGCTACATTCCAATAGGGAGAGAAACGTAAGGCATGCAGGCAGGGTGCACAAATGTGCCACTCTCTGAAATCTGTATTTTGATGTAACTACCATTTCTACTATTTCCATGTTATGACCATACCTGTATGTTTAAAGAAGTTTCCACTCTTCACCATTTGACCTTAAAAATGTCATCTAAACATACACATGTTGATATAATTATATTTGTAATAATGCAGAAGTGAAGAATGAAACAATTTTCGCCCTTTCTTGATAATACACGAGAAACATTTTGGCAAAGGTAAGTCATAGGCATACTGAGACACATGAAGGTATGGAATGATTAATACACGGCATGAATGTAATGTCATGAAGATTAACTGACAACAAAGATGTAATTAATTATTAAAAGTGGCTGAGCAATATTATCACAACTGGATGTGGATTTTTTTTTAGTTTTGAAGCGGACAAACCTGCTGACTTCAGGGAGTCCTTTGATGCTATTCCTGGAGGAGCTTATAATCAGGTAACACTTCATTCTAGAAAAGCACTCATGATCAGAGAGTGTAGATTTGCGCCAAGGCAACTCAGGTCCCTATCTCATTTCTTATAAACGGATTGTGTTTACTAACACTACCCGCAGATCTTTTACGGTAGCACTAACGCCTTTATTAACCACTAAACCCACGAGTTAACCAAAACACCGTACAAACATTTAGCACCAACAAAGCAATACCAAGCGCAAACATTCATCTGCTCTGGTAGTGCTGATTAATTTGAGGGTTATTGGGTAGTGTAATTATGGGTAAATATGGGTGTTAGTGCTAAAGATCTGCGGGTAGTGTTAGTAAACGCCTAATCCGTTTTAAGGCCTGTCATTATTAAAGGAAAAATAGATTAATAAATTAATGGATTACCGACAAAACCGTTTAAAAAGTTTCCCGTTTTAGACACATCCCCGCAGGTAGACATTTAGATGTCATAATCAAAATTAGGAGTTTCGTTTTAGCTCTGGCCAAGTATTCCAAAATTTGAGAAGGATGTGGTGGAGTTCCATAGAACTTGTGCCAAGCTGAGCCTTCGAATGCTGAAACTGATTGGGATGGGACTAGGACTGGAGGTAAAGGATAAAGATAGCACATACCATTCACTATAAAACTACATGCAGAGCAAAAAAAAAAAACCGTGCAGAATACCGAATTTGAGTCAAAGGTTTTAGTCCCCAGACTGATAGAATGGGAGGCATTTACTATAAGTGTTTATTTCGCATCATACATTAGTCATGTTTCCATTTGAATAAAGCCGCCCATATGGTTCTGAGACCATTGATGATTTCCAACTCATTAGAGAAATAGACGATGTTGTGCTTTTCACAGTTGCCTCTCAGAAGCCGTCTGGTATATAGTAATAGTAACCTGTTTAAACCGGCTGGCTTTCGTAAAGGGCCTTGCAAAACCTTTTCTGGTGGCAATCGGCCCCTTATTCCGAGGGGAATCGGTTTTCTTTGTTTAGTTGTAACAGCAAAAGTGTAAATACAATGGGTCGATCCTGTTTCCTGGCGGTATATTGTGGATACCCTGGGCGTGTCATCTAGGAAGGAACACCAATCTGGGCATACCTTTTGACACAATAATCTTTCTGGCAATGCGTCTTTTTTCCCCATTCTTTCTCAGGGCAGCAATGCTGTGACGCGTTGCTTTATTCAATTCACGCACTGCTAAAATGGCGAAATTCCAAAATCATCTGTGAAGGCTTTACCAAAATATGAAGACATTTTTACCAGAACCTTCTCTGTCAAAGCCATACCAGGACCAGTATAAAGAATACTATATACCCAATGAAATTACAGCATATAACGTAATGTGGAAGTGTCCCACACAAGATACTCCATTGGCACTGACACGCCTGACTACGCATTTCTCTATTCACACATCTAACATGATAAAGAAGTTATTGTAGAACAATATGTTCTAAACCAAGACAAACTTTTAAGCTGAAATATTCCATATTAAATGTCTAGTTTGTGAATGTAAAAAAAAGATGTATGACGTCTCCTAATAAAAATGAATAAAGGTTTCTCAAAAATGTGGTTATTTTCACAATAAATGACATACCAAACCAAATTTTATATAAAAACATTAACAACAGTTTTATGTTATGTTATTTTTTTTAAATATATCTTAATTTTTATTTAGACATAATTTATGAGTGTCTTTGTGTGTGTATAAATGCTGCAATGCTACATTTCCATGCAGTGTTTATTTTCTCAGGACCAAAATGAGTTGCTCGCGTGCCATACAAGTCTCGTCAACTGGCATGACAACAGCTCAACCATGTTAAGACTGTTGACCTATCCTCCCTACACCGAAATAGAAGGTAGTTTAAGAGCTTGATTTAAATACAGGGTTTGATACACTTATTCGCTTTACCTTCTGCTTTATGGATGATTTTTAATGATATTATTTTTGCCTCTGCAAAAAATGTGGAATGGTAAGTCCTTAACCCAGCTTAAACGAAAATGATGTGGTGAGTTAAGCTTGTAGGGGATTTACTAGAACTGTAACCCAACAATGGCTTGTGTACGAACACATTAAGTAAATATAAGTGCATTTACTTTACACTAGGCGTACTAGTACCTGCATTTTTCACCATCTACATGTAGGCTTGATATATTGCTTGCCTAGGGGGGGGGGAGTTTTCCTTTTATGTGTTTTGTTTGTTTGTTTGTTTGATTTCTGACCCTGGACAAATTTTGTTAAGGAAGTCCCAAACTCATGTAAAAACAAAGAAAAGTCTATGTTTGTCAGAGGATTACTAGTGCAGATCTATAGGTATAACATTAGGCCTAACATAATGGCTTGCTAAAAAAAAGCTAAAAAAAAACTAGAAAAGCAGTAAGAGAATACAGTCCTCAGCCAATTTGCATCTCGGATCACCAACAAAATCTAATCACCTTTATGATCTTCTGATCTATCCTGAGAATGTTATCAAGCTCCATCATATTTTCTTAAAGGCCGATGACAAACAAACAAACAAACAAACAGATCGGTATACAGAAAGCAGAGATAAATACACAGCCTCCTTGGCAGAAGTAATAAAAGTGTCTCTGCTACACACTGTTTGCTACATGTCAAGACTTGCTTAAACTTTGTCATGGAAATGATAATTAAGACTTATACTGTCATGGATATAACAATGAGCCCAAACTTTTTTGGCCGAGTGTAGAACTATACATATTTGCTTAATAATAAAGTTTATCTTTTGTATAAATTGCTTGATTACAGCAATCAGATGGACTACACATTTCTTGATATTTGTTACTTTGTTACAATTTTCAGACAAGACCCCAGGCCAGACACGATGTGGTGAGCATACGGATTACGGTTCAATAACTCTGCTCTTCCAAGATGATATAGGAGGCCTTGAGGTGATTGCGTTAGGTGTGAGATGATTGTGCTAGATGTGACAGGTTATTGTGTTAGGTGTGACAGATGATTGCATTAGGTGTGACAGGTTATTGTGTTAGATGTGACAGTGTGTCAAGTGTGACCCGTGACACAGTGTAACTTTGTGTTTGATGTGACAATGACAGTGTTAAGAGGGATGGTAGGTCTAGTGTGATTCTGTGCAAAGGATTACAGGTTGAGATTGCGTTTGATGTGACAGTGGACAAGACGTGGCAATGTGTCTGTAAATTGTGGCTGCATGTAATTGTATCTTGATTGTCCCGCAGGTGCAGACAGTGGATGGAGAGTACAAACCAGCCACACCTATACCTGGTACCATAGTGGTCAACTTAGATGACATGATGCCCAGATGGACCTCGGACAGACTGAAGGCCACGGTGAATCCATGTCTACCAGACTAGTACTGCACTGCTGTTTCTTAATACTTCAATAATTACCTGTCTGTTTTCATTTGCTCATTACTCGTTATTCAAATTACGAGTGCAATTTGCCAGCCCGTCTAATGTATATTATACCAGTATGATTCGGAAAGTTACGCCCTGGTGTTAAAACATGTACAGCCTTTTTTTTACATTTTTGACATAGCCTCAAGCGTTCAGCATGTAAATCACTCTTTTTCATTTTTTCTAGTTTCACCGGGTTGTGCCTTCCCATAAGAATAACAGACGTAGAAGTCTGATCTATTTTACTGACCCTGATAGTTCTACGGTTGTGAAGCCTCTTGATGGGTCGGATACATACCCTCCTATCTGTTATACAAGATACGTGACACAGCAGTATGCTAACACAGGACTCCTGGGTGAAGACCAAGGTGGTGACGTGGCCGCATAAGTCTGCAAGTAAGATGGGTTTGTGGGTTCTGTATTTTGGATTTTAGGTCATGGTTGTATTGTATTGTTGGTGCTTCGTGTAAATTCTTGTTGGGGGACAAGGCATTTGGAGGAATTATTTAACTGTTGACTGTTATACAGATATGATCGAGTAATACTCTTAATACTCTTGAATACTCTATTAAAATACTTCATGTTTGCTGGCATGGGGCTTTTACCTGCCAATGTTTTGATGAATGGGAAAAGTGGCACTTTTACTCAATTTAGATTTATTGATATTGGTATCTTTATTCGTCTTTTAGTATTACCAAGTGAACCCATCAACCATGATGAGGGTCCTATGACTGCACCTACGTTGGACAAATTGAAAAAGGGGTCCACCAATATGATTACAGAACATCCCAGCAAACATTATAAAGAATGATACAGATCGAATTTGTTGGAATATTTTAATGGCACAGGATTGACATATATACAGCAGATAATACATACACATAATTAGTTGCCTAACTGATATTTAAGAGTTGGCTTACATTAGAGTTCAGGCTTTTGCCAAGATATTCGGGGCATATAATGCAGTGCATGTACTAGGAGAAATTGGTTATTTTGAAAATTATAACAGTAATTTATCCAAATTGTTGATGGTGTACTAGCTGAAGTAAAAATTATATTGATATGAAAATGTGCTTGTTTTGAACGTCTCTCGTTATTAAAACAGTTATAAAACGTCAACAGGTACTCAAAAGAACAAATTTACAACCAAAGGTGATTATAGATATAAAACTTTTAAAGTAAATATTCTGTTGTCTATTGCCTATTGATATTATCTGAGTGTCACTAACATACTGCATTATGATGTGATTGGTTACTCCTCAGGCAACCACTCCAGCTACTTGTTGCCTTTTTTTGTGGCTTCATAAATAAAGTTCAAGATTGTTTTCTGCATCATCGAGTTCCTTTGAATGTAATGGTCCCGGTTAAGACTTAAGATTGATCTGATATTATGGTCTGAAATTAAAATTTGTTTGAATTGTCGTCAGGCTAGGTCACGTGGTTAGTATACAGTTATTTTATCATTATTTTTATACAGTTATTTTACACTGCAATCGGAAGACAGAAGGCGGTTTCACCTGAATTCAGCATCGTTAACTTATGATCGTCCTTACCACAATGCGCAATGTAAAATCGGAAATAAAGTACACGAAGTGAGCGCTTGATCCCCTTATTCTGTGTCTGAATTTTTATTACAAATATTTTGTTTGTTTGAGAGTTACGAATTAAAACAATATACGTAATAATAAATATGTATAGCTTTTAACACTCTTGGTTTAAAACAAGTGCCCATGTTATTTTCAAGAACGTTTCATTTCCTCAGCCGAAGTCAACAATTTGTACATTGTATTTTAGATACTCACCCTAGATATGTTAATTTTTTCTTTAAACGGGAAACAACCTGTCTAAATGAGAAAAACAAAAAAGTTACGAAATTCTCGCAACTGTCCACAAAATTGCTGTTATATCATGGATGTGTTTTAAGGAATAGAAAAAAGCAGAAAATAATAATAGTAGAAGTATCGTGGACGTGGTCAATATCCATTCAGTCGTAGAGTACTGACCAGATTATAATTTGATTTCAATATCTGCTCTCAATCAGCAAACTTTTGCTGCAGTCTTGGCAAAAATTTCCTTTATTTGTTATTATTTTTTTTTCTATAATTCTTCTCATTTCGTAAAAAAGATTATGGTTTGGCTTAGTCAGCGTGACTTAGAATTTTGGTCTTATGTCAATGAGAAGAGTTTCGCTGTACCTCTTATTTTGTGAGTGAGGGGAAAGCAACCAGAAAAAAAGTAGCTACGGGGAATGGGGAGAGAAAGGTAGTATTTTCAAAATGGCTGTAAAATAACAATGGCTAATTTAAGTACATGCTTAACTTTAAACAAGTATCCAAGGTCCCCTAGCCGCTGATGTGCATGGAAAAGCAGGAGACTGAATGATAACCCCTGGCTCCTGTGCACAATTCATCTAACAACAAAATTCCGAAAATATACCAGAGGTATATTTGCACAATCGTACTTTATTAACTTGTAAATAATGAAATAACAACATGGCTGTCATTATAAAAGTAGTGAGTAGGAAATACACTATCTGTTGTAAATCAATTGCATTTCACCTTATTTTAATTTTACTGATCATAGTATCCAGAACAAAACAGTTTCAACTCCATGGCTTCTATAATATCCCTGCGGCAGTCAGTTGAAATTCCGCTGTCATTTACAAGTATTTACGTTGATATTAATCTGTTCTCCTTAACCTCAGATATTAAATGTCAAGATTGTCATGGTCATATTGCCAAATATGTCCAATTCTAGACATGCTTTTTAGTAACTCTTTATCACACACGCTCTAAGGAGTAACAATTATTGTCATGTATATACTTATTCACACAAGTCCGTCATTCAATTATACTGATTTAAACTGATGTAACGCCAGTGCAATCATCTAACACAATAAGCAAAAACAACAACAACAACAACGACAATAATAATAATAATAATAATAATAATAATAATGCCGCAATAACATATGATAGTAAATTATAATCAATCTGTACCAAGCATTCATTCAGTTGATGATAAAGGAACGTATGTCATTGAAGCGTCTTAATTCAACTTTTAGGTTGTTTTTATTACTAACAACCTTAATATTCTGAACATGTTGATATTCCATTGGAGCTTATAGAAAAATGGTCGCTGTTATAATGACTGGTCAGTTATTTTAATCAAAAACCAACGTTTATAAATTTTATCAAAGGTCGAATCCACGTGATATATGATATATGATATATGATATATCGACATCAAATCCGGGAATACCTGTATAATTCAAAGTGCCCTCGCCCGATTGGGTTCTTTTATATTTCACTGCTCACTGGTTAACCTAGGGTAACACACAGGGCAAGAATATTCCACTACAGAGCAAATTAATATTTGGAGCACCTGTGCAAGATCTGATCAGGACAGCTTCAGACGTTTAAGTTGGCGTAGATAATACAATTGTGTGCATGGATTTTATAAATGTATTCAACATGTTCAGAACATTTAAGGTTATAACCATTAATCATAGCTATAATATTAACAAAAAATAATACAGAAAAATACTGACAGTAAGTCATCGAAACGCTGACAATAAAAAAAATACAGAATACTGTCACAAAATAGGCGGACTCCTTTAAGAAATACTATCTGAAAAACCCCATACATTGTAAACAATCTTGCCACATGTTGAAGTAATGAAGAAATAAAAACGACCAACATTTTTTTACTCATTTTATGGTTATACGCCTTGTATAATATGCATCTTTATAAGCATGTTCATATCGGCAGCTAAAAACTGTAAATGTGATAGACAAAAAAGTGTATGCCGCAAAGCCATCAAAGGTGCAAATTTCTACATCATGTCGGAGATACAAAAAGGCATCATATTCCTAAGGGCCTATACATAGTATTTGGCATGACATTCTTTGCCTTACCTCGTGTCGACTAGATGAATATCTTCAAAAACAGGTGTTTTGTTTTCTTGCTCTGTCATGTTGACGTTTTATTTCATGTAGAAACGTAACTTCATTGCATTTCACACCTATATGGCTAGCATTCCCAAAGCTAAAAACATCAGTGGAGACATCAAAAGTCCGCATACCCCACTGTTGGGCGGTGTACGGTCGGTTATACTAGGGAGCAGCAATCCTGTCGGTGCCTGTCGATCAGACCCGCGGTCAGTGCGCACTGGACAAGCTGAGATCTTCACGCGATCCCGTACCTCTATCAGAAAATCTATGCCTCTGTAACTATAAGTCGGCATTCTCTCGGCAAACTTATCTTGCAATACTGATAGAAAAGGTAATCCCTCTTTGTAAGTTTTTACTGTTCCCCGAAACAATAAACCAAAGTTTCCGATAACAGCACCGTAGTTTCTCGTATCAGGTCGATCAAGGTTGGAGCTGTTCACCGCGCGACATCTGTGAAACATCGGTCTCCTAACCATCCAGAAGTCCCTAAATTCATTGTCCATGTTTATTTGTCCCAATGAGAGACGTTTGCCGAAATCTTCACAGGCGCTAATGGTCTCAGTCGTGTTAACTTTTACCTTAAAAAGCAATGTGAGTGTGTATGCCGCCTTGTATATGTATGTGAATAGTGACGGGCAGGGGTCCGAATCTTCCTCGTCTGGGCAGCGTTCCTGGATTAAGAAGGTAATTAAATCTAAACACATCCTCTACCACCATGATCAGACAATGTTTCACAATGTGTTAATGCTTTGGTGATTATTAATAGACTAAAACATTGAAGATTGCCCTAAATTATATTCACCAACATCAGAGAAATTAAACGGTGTTTTCTTTAATTTTCTCAGTTAAAAAAAAGTGCCATTTCATGTCGGTCAAATTGCTTCGTTAGTGTAAACGACGCTGATGCAATCCGAGCCAAGATATTTCTATAGTCTATTTAACGGTGGGAGAAAATTTTTCTATGGTACATCTCAAATGGATTTCAAAATCTTCACAAATATGACTAGCTCTTGCGACCAACCACATTTGTGAGAAATTCAAATACTTCCACCTACCTTTGTCTCCTCTAAAAAATACATTAGGTACTAGTAATTGGTTATATTAATTTCGACTGACCCCAGGAAAAAACATTCATGCTGTTCTTATATGCTCTAAATCGCCTACACTTTTTGATTAAAAAAAAAAAAGAAAAATGAGATATAACTACTATGCAAAAACAAAAATAAATTCCGCTTACCAATAAATGAGATTTGCGGCTTGTTAAACAACTTATCAAATTGTCTTGCCTAACCAAATAGCCTGTGGTACGAGTAGGCTCTCCTTACCATAATAGTATGAACCTCGTTTGCCGAACAGGAAACTGGTTGTGCGGGTGAAGATATATCTACTAAGGCGCGAAATCCAAAAGGACTGAAACGTCGCGATTCTTCCTCTGAAACAGAACACATAAGAGACAGTGTCAAACTTCGGGTAATCCTTTTTATCTAACTAAAATAAAAGATACATATATCAAATGCTAGATATAAGATTTGTTCATTCCAGTATATCCTTACTATTAAAGGGCTATCAAAATATTTGTGCAGAGTGATGTGCTCAGGTACACCACGTCACCGCAAAGAATAATATTCAAAGCCCCACTGTGTAGAGTGAGGGCTTTTATATGATCTAATCTTACATAAAATTATCAGTCCTATTATTATTATTATTATTATTATTATTGAACAGGCTCTTGGAGTAACGCAGCCCTAGGGTTTCAGCGTTTGACAAACATCGACAAACATCCTACTGATCTTTACATCGATTTTTGTCAACGTAAAAAAGCTGAGAAAATGATCGATTATGCATCCATAGGATTGACTAGTCGCAAAAAATCCCCCAAACAGGCCACATCCCCCGGGGGTATGGGGAAGAGTGGGATGTGTGAAGGGATTATAAAAACTGCCTTTTATTACCAAAATCAAATGCTATAATGACAAATATCCAATATCTTAAAAATGACTAAACCGCTTATATTAGAGAATTTAATTACCTGTATCCTGTGTAATCTGCTCCGGGCACTGATTAATTGCCGGCTTATTCGCATATTGGCAAATCCAACAAAAGTGATTTCTGTAATAATTTTTCACCAAAAATCCACAATCAAACTCCTCCGTTTGTGTGATAGGCAAACTTTGACCCCTTTCGCAAAAGTCCCGATAAGGGTTTTCTTCCCGACAATGCCGCCCATTTTGATACCAACGATACCCCCTAACGTGAGTTCCATCTTTGATACACGGCCTACCGACGATTCCTTTCGGTTCTTGAAAAAACACCTGGCAGTCGCGAGTAACATGAACAAGATGGAAAATATCAGATGTGTTTTTGCTGTCTGCAAAGAAGTCACTAGAAAGCCAGGTGCAAAAGACAAACGCTGGCCATGCCCTGTATGACGTCACGCCATGACAAAATGCACAGAATGAGTTCTTAAAGGTAAGTCCGGAAACGGAATCCGAAACCGGTAGAACAGCCATTCCGTCTTCATCTGAGGCATTCGGTCTTTCACAGGCTGTGCGAATTCCCATGTCCGACCAATCATTTGGACATGCTGAAACCATCCAGAAAAGCTTGCGCTTTTCTCCTCTGGGACTAACCGTGTCCTTTGTCATCTGCGATGTACAGGTGACGTCATCAGGGCCTATGGTTATTGCATTGGATGACGTTGATGAAGATTTGGAATCAGACTCATCGGTGTGGTTGCAGGTAATGTTTACGGCGGAACAACAGTCACCAAAGATGTTGCAATACTTATCACAGTAGCATGCTATATTAACAGCCAATGCTACAGTGTCTCCAGTGTAGAGACAAAACTTTTCACCTGCAGTCACTTGACTCCAATAATCTGGTGCAGTGGCAGTCACATTTTCGAGGGGAACGGTGCTAGTTTCGGGCCTTTGGTTGGAAGCAGTGGAAACATCGCCCAAACTGTCTTCACGAGTCGAAATAGCTCTGGTAGATGCCGGTGGTGCTGGGGCACTGCACGCATTGTCGAGACACCTACTGCCTTCTCGCTGGCAAAGCACAGAGGCCAGAAAAAGCGAGTGCAACACTATTGCTCTTGTGGCGCCACGTAACATCATGCACTTGCTTATAGCGATGACCTTAATTAGAAAAAACAAAATTCATTATAATATGATAAAGAGATAAACAGTTTCGCCATAGGATTACTACAGGTAGTACATGGGTTTTCAACTAATGCCAGCTAGAAAGATTCACTGTCCACTATCAAATTAAATATGTTTTTGAGTGTTTTCCACCATAAATACTATGTATGTGGCGAGCAACTAACATGTATTCTTGTGCATTTTGTGAAATTCCCAGATGGTCGCCAAAAGCCATAGAAATAGAGATCACAGTACAGTTTCAACTAATATTAGCTAGAAAGATGAATTTTTCGCAATCAAATGAAATTTGTTTCTATATGTGTTTTTTTACAACCTTATTAACAAAACAATACGTAACTAACATGCATTATTGGGCATTTTGAGAAATTTCAAGATGGTCGCCATATGTCGTAGAAATATTACTAGTCCAGAAATTTAGTGAAAAATTGTGCATTTGGCACAGTTGTGGACAATGAAATCCTAAGCAAATTTGGATATATGGGCATGTCTGAAAATTCTAAAAAGGCCGCCAAAATACCCTTCCAAATTTTAACTTCAAGTACATACTCTTGGCTTAAAATATCATATAAAGGTTAGAAAACACCATGGTATGAATTCAGTATCAATGTCTGCCATGTTAGGTGTATTAAGTCCAAAATGGCCGTCATTAGTTAAAAGCAGACCAATAATCCAAGATATCCAGTTGAATGGTTGATTCATCAAAAACTACAAGCATGGCATATGGCACAGTTGTGTAGAACGGGATTCCCAGGAAATTTGGAATTATGGACATGTCTAACAATCCCCATATATCGCCACAAATACCCATTCAAATTAAAACTTCAAAGATCTGATCGTATACTAGCTTAAGACAACATTATATGGTTAGACAAAACTATGGTATGAATGAAGTATCAATAACTGCTTCTCTAAGTGTATAGTAATCCAAAATGGCCTCCAAAAGTAAGAAAAACAGGCCACTCACAGCAGCAGTATGGTGAATTCATCATGCACTTAAAACTACACGCATGAAAATTGGCACAATTGTAGAGAAAAGGATTCTAAGCAACTTCTAGATATAGAGGCATGTCTGAAAATAATAATATGGCCACCAAAACTCTTCTTTAAAGTAAACATTCTGTTTCATAATCATATAATTATCTTTTAAATTTTGTGGTTTGAAAACATCTCAGTTTAGGTAAATTATCAAAAACTGCTCCTTTAGTTACATTAAAATCCAAAATTACAGTAAAAAGAGAAACAAGATTCCTTTTGGTCAAGTTGTTACCACCGCATGTAGCAATTTTATAGTTGCCACAAGAAATATAAATGTCAAGGTATTTTCACAAATTAGTTTTGAATTAACGAAAATTATTTTGTCAAGTAGGTGTTGCACATTTTATGGGCGATCAACCTATTACTTTAGTAAATGGACAATTTTTGAACAGAGGATAACAGCTACACACACTGGACAATAGAAGTGTCACCCCTACTGAACTAATACTTTGGGGGAGATAAATGACTGTGGAATGATATGGTCCTGGTATCATTTTATTAACATCAAATTTTACAAAAGAAACCTTTCTGACTGAACAATTGAACTGCATCGATATTCTGACATAGCTTATATTCCGACTCTTCAGGTTAATAACTTTGATTACTCTGATTCAGTGGTATTGTCCAGTGTTTGTAGCTAGACCTAAACTGCTTTTATTAAGTTTTTTCATTTTTAATTTGCAAGGGACTTGAATGTCACATTTTTTACATTTTTACGTATTTGGTTAAATAATTCGCATTTATTCAAGTGTGCATAGTTTTAGTTGTGCTTCCCTCAGCTTTCAGAATTTGCCTAAAGCAATAACTTCTACATGTAATCCACTTTCCCCAACAAAATACCAAGAGTCATTGGCCAGAAAGCATCAGTTTACATGCATGAGGGACAATAGGAATATAAAAGTGTGGTGTGGTAGTGCATATATACTAGGAGATGTAGGTTAATAGTGTGAACCCTTAAAGGACCAGTTTCCCTATGCTTCTGACTCCCCTCACCACAGTTTGCAATTGCTCACATACTACGGACAAATGTTGTAGGAGCTACATGGGAAAGGTAAGTTTTGTCATCTGGGTAAATGAATACTCTCCCTGGCTTCATTCTGGATTGTCCCACAGAGACAATGATGCCAGAAAAACAGATGGATTTTTTTTACCTTTCAAAGACCACATTGCACTAATTTCCTGGGGTAATCCTCAGAATACACCATGGATTTTTGAAGCTTTATAGGTATTAACTTTCTGAAGGATTTTAATAATTCTATTATTATGTTCAGTTATTTGCAAGTATAAGTTTGTAACTAATCCAGTTGCCGAATGGGCAAATTAAAAGTTTAACGCCTACTTCTTTTTGAGTGCACGAAGATTGAACCCTGCAATGCAACTCTCTGTTTGGGATATTTCTTTGCTCATTAATTTTCACTAAATTCTCTGTAGCCATTACTGCGGATATACAAAATCCATTTCTTAGAGCTGAAATTAGAAACTTTTCTAATTTATTTTGAAGCACAAGTTAACATCATAAGATTACCGAGTGAGTGTAACTGTGGCCCTCCTTTTAGTACTTAACCATTTTTGTTATATTTGTGAACATTTGATCATGAATGGTGACTTAAAAATATGTCCTTGCAGAACATTTATATTGTGAAGCGCCATGCACTGGTCTAGATGAATAATCATAACCAACAAACAAAATTGGTGCACCCCAGGCTTTCTTATATTTGCCTCTTTGAGGCAAGGTTATTTTGGTGTTTCTTTCACATTTTATAGATTTTTTTTTCTTAGAAAGGGGGGAGTCGCCCATGAGTGCCATTAAAGTAGATACGCTAACTGGGAATTGATTTTAATGAAAATCCAGAGCAAAAGGCCAAACTACTTATGTTGGTTTAGCAAAAGAAGGACTGTTTCAGTACATAGATAATAAATGTATCATGCTTGGTGTTTTTTTTTACAAACTCTATAGAATAGGTCCTGCACAAGTAGGAATCTGCTGATTATACAGGTAGTTACAAAGCCCACATGCCTATTCATGACTGATTACAATTCAATACATGTGACCTTCTGAGTTTTGGAGGCCATTTTGGAATTTTAAAGCCTAAAGAAGCAGATGCTAATACTAAATACATACTATCTCAGCGGGCATAGTCGCGTTGGATCAACGTTGAAAACAGGTTGATACGTTGAATTGCAGTTGATCTACCTAAATTCAACGTAAAATCAACGTTGATCCAGCCACGTCAAAACACCGACATAATGTGACGTTATATTCATATATAGTTATGTTCTTACGGAAAACTTTATCCTCTGGATAAGCTGATTTATCCCCTGGATAACGCTATCCACTGTTGATGAAACGCACTATCCTCTGGATAGCTGTATCCAGACTATAGCGACCATTTTTATCCAGAGGATAGCACTATGAAGCCTTGATGAAACCGGGCCCTGGTGGCTAACAATAATGGATATTCCGAGAAAACCCAATGTGACTACTAATGTGACTACCCCACATGAAAGAAGAGCCGACTAATCCGCTAATGGTCTCCTCGCTTCCACACGCGCCATTAAACGGATTAAATCACGGTTCCGCGTGTGGACCATATGATAGACTGAAACACCATTTTAAGGCTTAGTTCACATGCAATGCCTATTTTCTAAAAATCTATTTTCTATTCGCGCTATCTTATGATCACGGTCTGTGCCCTGAATATCCCGCCGCGTAATTACTGGCAGCGCGAGCCAGTTACTTATAGTAACTTATAGTAACTGGCTCGCGCTGCCAGTAATTACGCCGCGGGATATAATCAGGGCACAGACCGTGATCATAAGACATACTGCGAATAGAAAATAGAATTTAGAAAACAGACATTGCATGTGAATGAAGCCTAAGTCATTCGGGATCCCAATATCATACAAACTCGAAAATACACTTAAAGGAAAACTTGTAAAAGTTTAGGACAAACCCCAAAAGGAAAACAACTCCAATGTTGCGTATGGTGCTGCGTGTGCATAACATATAAAGTTTGTTTACCTGAGTTGTGATGATCTAGACTGAATGTATATCATAAAAAAATGCTCCATTTTCACAATTGTTCTTGAAGAGAAACAATACATTTTAAGGCCTAACTTTTCATTCGACTGCGAAAAATAGGTACATGAAGCCCGATATAACTTTACGGTTTTTTTTATTTGAAAAATATTATTCATGTTCACATGTATGGTCTGTAGTCTTGGTTTTAGAATTTTAAATATCCACAGTTCTAGAAAGTCCTACAGATATCGATCAGAACTCTTACCTGTGTTTCAGCGACAGCTTTTCTGTCTTGAAGGGAGATCACCGACCACTCAGCGGCAAATTCAACCTTGGTCCAATTGCTTCCCCTTGAAGTCTTCTCTTCAACTGGTTCAAAGTCGAGAATACCCTGCATTTTTATTGAGTCCCAAAGATCTATCCCATAATGATAAAACGGTCACACTGACCAACCATTTTAATGCACGCCAAATCAAGGACGCTTTGGCATGCGTGTTACACCTTGGATTTTTTTTTTCGTGATTTTGATGAATTTCCTTTGGCATGTCATCATGTTTTTCAAAATTTGTTTTTCATCATTATATAGTGATAGTTGGATCACGTAGGGCTTATATAACATTTTGACCTTATTTAATTTGAATGTGTTTTTATGGATGTGGGCGCGTGTTTGTTCAAAATCTGCCATGAGCCGATATTGACTAAGATAAAACATGCCTCCTCAAGTCATTATTTCTGCGTTTTTGGGCTACATGTGTATAAAGTTTGAGAAGTGTACCAATTAATATTTTGCGTGCCAAAGGTGAAATCTTAATTAAACTACATATACATGAAACATCTAACTATAATTGAAAGTAGGAGGGGTCCTTCCCCTCTTATTTTAATTATAGTTAGATGTTTTTTTAAACAGACTCCCAGGAATCTCATTTAATATGTGGAAATGTCCATTCAAAAGACAATTACGACAATTACTAAGTAGTGGGAGTAGCAGATTTATTGGCGCCCCCTCTCTTCCACCACTTCCTGCGCTCAAGACTGACAAAGTTGCAAAGTCATTCCCCCATTTCAGAATTTTAGATATAGATATCTGAATAGATATCTGAATACACGCATGTGCACTTCCTTGACAAGGTCATAATTCAAACACCTGTATTCCAAAAGTAACACAATTAAGACTTTGCTTCCTATTATTTTAAACTTAATTTCATTTCCCTTATTCTGCAGAAACTCATCCACATGTATCTATCTATCTATCTATCTATCTATCTATCTATCTATCTATAGATATGTGTGGCTAATAACGCGCTTGATATTATAGGAGTGCCCATATATAAATGTGTGTGTGTGTGTGCGTGTGTTTAAAGACGTTTCATTTCAATATTCAAAACAAAAACAAGCTTTCAGATATTAATATATTTGGAGCATTAAAGTGGAGCTGTCTGTGTTAGCTGCTATTATTTGATACGTGTTTCATGAAATGCCAAACGTCAGATGCTCTACCCATGGTTTTACGTGCTTTACCTTGCACGAGAACGTTTATTATTATTTTTTTTTATGTACTTCTACGCACAGCAACATGCCCCTTAGTATTTACTTTAAATTGCAAGTTAAAGAAACAGGCAAAAAGATTACAAAGCATGAAAGGGAACCCTACTAAACATACATGTATTACATTGAAATTGCAAAAAAAAAAAAAAAAAAAAAAAAAAAAAAAAAAAAACAATAGTGAGGGGTATTATTTAGAGAATGGTTAGCTATCTTCCTCAAAAAAGATAAATTCTATCTTGTCGTTTTTCAGTCGTTTTTCCCACTCTCCCAATGGTTTTAAGTCGAGTGCACTTTTATTTAGATCCAAAGATCTATCCCATAATGATAAAACAGTCACACTGTTTAACCATTGCAATGCATGTCCATTCAAGGAAGCTTTGGCATTCGTGTTACGCCTTTCGTGATGTGGCTTTTAAACTCCATTATGTTTATCAGTAATTTGTTTTTCATTGTTATATATAAATAGTAAGATCACTCAGAAACCTATATAAGAAGTGGGGTCATTTTGACCTTATTAAATTTGAAGTGTGTGTTTGTGTGTGCGTGCGCGTGTTTGTTCAAAATCTGCCATGAGCGAACACAGATTTAGAGAAAACATCGAATCAGTGCTATTTCTATAATCTGCGTTTTTGGATAATGGTGCTTGAGACAAGTGCCAATGGAAGTAATGCGTACCAGAGATTAAATCTTAAATCAAACTGTAAGGGATTATTCCCCAGGTATTTGTATCATAGTAACACCTTTTATAACCAGTCTCAAAGGAACCATGTGTAACTTACCACTCAAAAGACAATTTTAATTCTTGTTAAAACAAGAGGATGGGGAGTAGGAGATTTATTAACTCCCCCATTTCTCCACCACTTCTTTGTCTCAAGACTGACAAAATTGCAAAAATAAAAAAAAATTAAGGTGGAAAAACCACTATGTTCCCCCTATCAGTATTCCCCCTATCAGACCCCCTGGCGCCCATTTCAACGCCTCCCCTTTTTTTAGAATCCCATGTACCCAACAGAGCTATCTGAATAGCTAACTTTGCGGCAATAACTCGCTAACCTTTGCGCCAGCAACTCAACTTTAAATATAATAATAAATATATGTAGCGTTTAACATGCTTGCTTATATATGATTGCCTATATTATTTTCAAGAACGTTTCATTTCCTCAGCCAAATTCAGCATCTGCACAATGTATGTTGGACACTATATATGTCAAATTTTGCTTTAAATGGGAAACAACCTTTCTCAATCAAACAAGTTACGAAATGCTCGAAACTGTTCACTTAATTGTTCTTACACCATGTGTGTGTTTTAAAGAAGTCAATCAGAAAATAGAAAAGGCACAAAAAGTACCGAATTCGTGGTCAAAATCACGTCAGTTGTAGAGTATTTACCAGATTATGAGTCTTTTTCTTTCTTTTAAGGCCTTGGCAAAGTCAGCTATGCAGCATTTGCTGCAGTCTTGGCAAAAGTTCCTTTTTTTGCGTTGTATTTTGTATAATTCTTCTCATTCCGAAACCAGATGGAGGGTGACTAAGATTATTTAGCCTTATTTCAGTGAAAAGCATTCCGTTACGACTCTTATTTTGTATCTACACTAGATGGTCCTCTGAGAGCCAAAACTTAGTCAGAGTGGCTCAGTCTTCTTAGTCCCATATCTGTGAAAGCTTTTAAAAATTCATATACAACATGTACGTATTGATGGTGACGTTGTTATAAACCGATTAGAATGTGAGAAATATTTTGTATTGCATTACTTTATCAGTGTCTTAAGTTAGCCTCTACTAGGGTGGCAGATATTATAGACAAGTTTTCAAAAAGGCAGAGAATCAGATGACTGTCTATTTATCTAAATGCATATCTGTGAATATCTTGTGAAAATCAATATGTCACCCTGGTAGAGGGCAGTCTTTTGTGTCGTATAAGGAATGCTTTCTGCCGGGAATGGGGTGTAGGCAAGAGAGGGTGCAAAATTGCTTAATTTGATATTAGGTGTAACATCGTGTTGCGGTATTTTATGCATTCTGTATCGTATAGGTAGAACCTTGCGCTACTTGGTTGAGGGAAGCCTTGCACATGACTTGTAACGATACTGACGAAAAGCTCACATATGTATTTATTTCCTTCGTGTTTTAATTTAGTTTCCTTACAAAATAAAGGACTTCTTAATTTCTTTTTTTTTTTCTTGAGTTTTGTGAAAATAAAATATAGGGTGAAGGAAAGTGACACTTTACATAGTTGCTGTTGCTTTGAATTACCAGAACGTTATAATTAGAATGTATATATTTTTAAAGATATGAGGTGTTGGTGGCGGATAGGCGAGAATAGAAAGCACAATTAGATCACTTACTTAAGTGAGTGGTGGGAGAGCAACCAGGAAAAGTAGGTACGAGGGATTGGGGAGAAAAGGTGTATTTCCCAAAAAGCTGTAATATAGCATTGACTAATTTAAGTACACGCTTGGTTTAAAAAAGTACCCAAGATCCCCTAGCCACTGATGTGCATGGAAAAGGAAGAGACTGAATCCCCAGCTCCTGCGCACATTTCGACTAACAACAAAATACCAGCAGATAACGCTGAATTTAGACAATTGTGCTTTATTGACTTGGATATAATTATATTAGAAGATATAAGAACCTTTTCTTAATTATACTAGTAGAGAGTAGGAAATACACTATCTGTTGTAAGTCAAATGCATTTCACCTTATTTTTTAATTTTACTGATCATAGTGTCCAGAACAAAACAGTTTCAACTCCACGGCTTCTGTAACAACTCTGTGGCGGGCAGTTGAAAACCCACACTCACTTTCAAGTTTTCACGGTGTTATTAATGTTCTGTTCTCCTATCCCCAGAGATTTAATGTCAAGTATACCATGGTTATATAGCAGAGTAAAAGATTCACATTTTGGTCTGACTGCAATCCTTTTTTAGTCACTACTCTTTATCACCTATAGAGTTACAATCATTATCATGTAGGTCAACTTAATATTCATGCAATCTAGCTACTAAAGGCGATCGGCTTGCTAAACATAAATTTCTCAAATTGTTTTTAATACATTTATTTAAGTTCGTCATTCAATTATACTGATTAAAACTAATTTAACGCCAGTATGATCATTTAGAACAATAAGCAAAAACAACAACAACATCAACACTACTATTGCTACTACTACTACTACTACTACTAAGGCCACAAGAACATATGAAAGTAAATTATGCTTACTCTGTACCAAGCATTCATTCAGTAGATAATAAAGGAACTTTTTTGTCAGTAATGTGTCTTAATTCAAATTTTGGGTTGTTTTCATTACAAACAACCTTAATGTTCTGAACATGTTTATATTCCATTGGAGTTTATAGAAAAGAAGGTCCCTGTGATAATGACTGGCTAGTCATTTTAAGCACAAAAAAAATTTAAACCAAGGTCACCGCTTAACCTATGGTAGCACACAGTGCAATCGTATTCCACAACAGAGCAAATAAATCTTTGGAGCACCTGTGCAAGATCTGCTGAGGACAGTTTGAGACGTTAAAGTTGGCGTAGATAATACAATTGTAAGCATGAATTTTATAGATGTATTCGACATGGTCATAATTATCATTTAAGGTTGTAAGTAATGAAAACAGAACGGGCAGTAACGAAAACACATAAGATACTTCGCTCCAGAAAAAAATATTTAAGGGGTTAAATCATTTTAAAGTGTGTCTAAAGTTTCATAAAAAGCTGTGCATTGCAAAAATAAGCATTTTGGGGGTTTTCAAATCCATGAAGTGTTGTATAAGACTCAACACTTACATTTTTTCTTTCACTAGCTTTTAGGGGCTCTTGCTCATTTTCATATCATTTCATAAATATTTTCTTTTTAAGTTTTACTTACGCATATTTGTATACCTTCTACCTTTTTTACAACTTTTACCTTTTTCTCTGAATAAACGTATTATAGTTAATCATAGTTATAACATTAGCAAAAATAATACAGAAAAATACTAACATTAAGCCATGGAAACACTGACAATAAAAATGATACAATAAACTACCATTAAATAGGCGAACTCCTTTATGAAATACTATTTGAAAAAAAAAACTCATACACTTGTAAACAGCCTTGTCTTATGTTCTTCATTAATTTATATAAAAGTCTACATTTTCAATTATTCATTGGTTATAGACAGGTCATTTCAAAGATTTGGAGCACACTAGTATCTCAAACGCACACTTCCTAGAATATGCATGTTCATAAGCATTTCTATCGGCAGTTAAAAAGTTTGTAAAATGTGATACACAATAGACGTATGCCGCATAGCTATCAAAGCTGTAAATGTCTACATCATGTCAGAAAAGTTAAGGGACATAATATTATTAAGAGCCTATACATAGTATTTGACATAATATTTTTCATTTGGTTGCTATTTTTCTAAATAAACTCATTATGGTTTATCATAATTAGTATTTTAACAAAATAATAATGAAAAATACTGACAATAAGCAATAGAAACACGGATATTAAAAATCACAATATACTATACTTAAATAGGCATACTCCTTTTGAAATACTATTTGAAAACTTCATACAGTAAATCAAACAACCTTAACATATGTTCTTCATTGAGTTATGAAAAAATGTACATTTTTCACTCATTTTATGATTATTGACATACCATTTCAAAGATTTGGAGCACACTAGTATCTCAAACGCACACCCCCTATAATATGCATGTTTATAAGCATTTCTATCGGCAATTAAAAAGTCTGTAAAATGTGATACACAATAGACGTATTCCTCATAGGTATTTAAGGTGGACATGTCTACATCATGCAAGAAAAACAAAAGGGCCTAATATTACTAAAAGCCTAATTTATAGAATTCGACTACATGAGTATCTTCAAAAATAGGTGTTATGTGTTCTTGCTCAGTCATATTGGCTTTTTATTTCATGTTCAACGTAAACCTTACCGCACTTCACATCTATATGGCTAGTATTCCCAATTCTAAAAACATCAGTAGAGACATCAACAGTCCCCATACCCCCAGAGACAAAAGCTGCCCACTGCTGGATGGTGTACGGTCGGTTATACTAGGGAGCAGCAATCCTGTCGGTGTCTTTTGATTAGATCCGCGGTCAGTGCGCACTGGACAAGGTAAGATTTTCACGCGATCCCGTACCTCTATCAGAAAATCTACGCCTCTGTAGCTATGAGTCGGCATTCTCTCGGAAAACTTATCTTGCAATACTGACAAAAAAGGTAATCCCTCTTTGTAAGTTTTTACTGTTCCCCGAAACAATAAACCAAAGTCTCCGATAACAGCACCGTACTTTCTCGTATCAGGTCGATCAAGGTTGGAGCTGTTCACCGCGCGGCATCTGTGAAACATCGGTCTCCTAATCATCCAGACGTCCCTAAAGTCATCGTCCATTTTTATTCGTCCAAATGAGAGACGTTTGCCGAAATCTTCGCAGGCGCTAATGGTCTCAGTCGTGTTAACTATTACGTTTTTGGAACTCTTAAAAAGCAAAGTGAGTGTGTATGCCGCATTGTACATGTACGTCAGTAGTGACGGGCAGGGATCCAACTCTTCCTCGCCTGGGCAACGTTCCTGGATTAAGAAAGTAAGCCAGTTACATCCTCTATAACATGATCAGACATACAATGGCAATGTCTAAACGCTTTGGCTTCGACTAGATATTAAATATTCCCCTAAATTTTCTTATATATATATATATATATATATATATATATATATATATATATATATATATATATATATATCAGAAAAACCGCATAAAGCGTTTGCATAGTTTTTTCTCATTTTAAAAACAGTTCGTGCAATTCTGTGTTGGTCAAAATGTTTGGCTAATATAAACAACGCTGATGTAACCCAGGCCAAGGTATTTTTCTGTAGTCTATTTGAAGTGCCTGAGAAATCTCCCCTTTGTCACAACTCGAATGAAAGTTTCAAAATCTTCATACACACACACACACACACACAAACACACATGTGATTCTCGCGACCGACCATAATTTTGAGGAATTCAAAGTTTCCACATATTTTTTTCTTTCAAAAATACGCTACGTATTAGTCCGTTAATTATATTAATTTCGAATTACTCCTGGAAAAACATTCATGCTGTCTTTATATGATCTAAATCGCCTAAACTGTTTAATAACAACAACAAAATAATAATAATAATAATAATAATAATAATAATAATAATAATAATAATAATTGTAGGAACCTTGTTTGCCGAACAGGAAACTGGTCGTGCAGGTGAAAATATATCCACTAAGGCGCGAAATCCAAACGGGTTGAAATGTCTCAAACCTTCATCTGAAATATAAATGGCAGTATCAAACTTATGGTAATCTTTTTTATCAAACCAAAATTAAACTATACGTATATTAAATACCAGATCTTAATTCTGCTTATTCCAGTATATCCCTACTAATAAAGGGAAAACTAAAATATTTGCGAGTTGCACCAAGTGTGCACCTGTAAGATTCGTCACCTCAAAGAATAATATTCAATGCCCCACTGTGTACAATTGGGGGCTTTTATATGATCTAATCTTAACTATCTTTATCGACGTTATTATTATTATCACTTAAAGGTCTCTTGGTGTAACCCAGCCATGGGGTATCGGTGCACCACAAATCTTCCTTCTATTTTTACGTGAGCAGTCGCCATTTTGGTCAACTTTTAAGAAAAGTTTAGAAGAATGGTCGTTCGAGTGTTTATGCAAAGGTAAATAAATGTCGTGGGGTGTACTCCTGGCTAAAAGGAAGCCTCTGCTCACTAGGAATATATCGCTTTACGCGTGCTGGCGACGAATAGAGTGAAGCAATCGACACCTTACCCCCCCCCCCCCCCCTCGAGGAATTCAGAGAACCACCTTCAGGGCCAAAATCAAAAGCTATAACGACAAACATTTAATCAAAATGAGAAGACCGCTTATATTCGAGGATTTAATTACCTGCATCCTGTATGATCTGCTCTGGGCACCGAGAAATTGATGGTTTCTTCGTATATTGGCAAATCCAACAAAAGTGGTTTTTGTAATGGTGTGTCACAGTAAGCCGAATACCGATCTCCGCCGCTTGCGTGATAGGCAAACTGTGACTTTTGTCGCAAAGGTCCCGATAAGGGTTTCCTTCCCGACAATGTTGCCCGCTGTGATACCATGGATTTCCTCCAACGTGAAAGCCATCTTTGATACACGGCCTACCGGCGATCCCTTTCGGTTCTTGAAAAAACAGCTGGCAATCGCTCGAGTCATGGACAAGATGGAAAATGTCAGATGTGTTTCTGCTGTCTGCAAAGATGTCACTAGAACTGTCGGTACAAAGGACAAACGCTGGCCATGCTCTGTATGACGTCACACCATGGCAAAATGCACAGAATGAGTTCTTAAAGGTAAGTTCGGAAACGGAATCTGAAACCGGTAGAACAGCCATTCCGTCTTCATCTGTGACATTCGGTCTTTCACAGGCCGTGCGAGTTTCCACATCCGACCAATCATTTGGACATGCTGAAACCATCCAGAAAAGCTTGCGTTTTTCTCCTCTAGGGCTAAATGTGTCCTTTGTCATCTGCGATGTACAGGTGACGTCATCAGGGCCTATGGTTATTGCATTGGATGACGTTGATGAAGATTTGGAATCAGACTCATCGGTGTGGTTGCAGGTAATGTTTACGGCGGAACAACAGTCACCAAAGATGTTGCAATACTCATCACAGTAGCATGCTATATTAACAACAAATGCTACAGTGTCCCCATTGTAGAGACAGAACTTTTCGCCTGCAGGCACTTGACTCCAATAATTTGGTGCAGGGGCAGTCACATTTTCGAGGGGAACGGTGCTAGTTTCGGGCCTTTGGTTGGATGTAGAGGAAACATCGCCCAAACTGTCTTCATGAGTAGAAGTAGCTCTGGTAGTTGCCGGTGGTGCTGGGTCACTGCACGCATTGTCGAGACACCTATTGCCTTCTCGCTGGCAAACCACAGAGGCCAGAAAAAGCGAATGCAACACCATTGCCTTCATGGCACCATGTAACATCGTGCACTTGCCTATAGCGCTGATCTTTCTTAGGAAAAGTAAATGCACTACAATATGAAATACATATATAAAATTACACATAGGACTTTTAAGTCCTATGTGTAATTTTCATAATTACTTATAGGTGACCGTGAAGTACTATTGAACGTTACTCGGTTCTCTTTATTGTGAGCAAGTATATTAGAACGTTTTATTTTTATAATAAAGATAGAAAAAATCACTAATTTACTCAGTAAACACGAAACAACTTAAAGAAATATCACTATAACTTTAAAATACCTTTTAAAAATCGATAAAGTTCGTTACTGTATTGATGCTATTTAATCTAATCTTTACCGGAATTAATGATTTGTAAATTACATCAAAATTTATATACATTAATGGAATATGCCAGCAACGTTTCTCGGATCAGTGAAAATAATTGAGGAATATATATTTTCAAATACATAAATGCACTGATTATCTACAGGGTTATAAGGCCCTATTTGCACGTTTATTCAAATATTAAACAAATCTGGTACATGTAGGTAACAAGCATGTAACCTAGGGCATTTCGAGAAAATCCATTGGAATTAAAAGGTTTCAACTAAAAATGTGCCACATACATTGTCCATTATAAAATCCTTTTGATAAAATAATTATTTTAGCGACACTTATCATTGCCCATATATTATATATCTTATGTGAACCAAGTTTATATCCTTGGATAATTGAATAAAATCCAAGATAATCACCATTCAACAGAGGAGTTATAGCTAGGTTTCAACTACTGCCAAAAGTTCAAGCGTGGCAATCATGATATGACGTAAAGGTTATTTTATTTTGTAATGTTTTTCACAACCATATTATCCTTATATCTGATGTGTAGCAAATGTGTATCTTAAAGCATTATGCGAAAAAGAAAGATCACTGTCATTAGCGATATGAATACTAGTAAATCAGATTTCAGCTGCTACTAGAGAAACATAGAATCTAGTGTAGAATTAAGTTTAAGTAAGTTTGTTGCTCAGTGTTAACCGCAACCTTATTAGTTTTGTTATATATATCTAGTAGTGACAAGTGTGTAACCTTGGATATTTTGAAAAATTCTAGCTGGCCACCATTTCCAATAAAGATATCTTGTTGCCTCACAGCAGCCTCGTATGCCTCGGATCTGGTCAATGTGAATACAGAGCTCGGAGCTCTACATCTGTGCTATATTTTAAGGATATTTGGGACGAAGAAAGCCAAGACATGCCTTTACTTGGTGCATATATTATTTTAAGTGTACATGTAGTATGTGTTAGAGAGACAAAATGCTAGCATTATCTATCTTCTGAACAAAGTTCCAGCTCAGGATTCTCTGTGCATCTTTCAGTTCCATGTGAAATAGGCAAACCTGTAGGCAGTAGAACAGGGGGTTGAAGGAACCCTCCTTATGGACGGAAAAGGACTGCCCTTGTTCAAAATTTTGATTTCAAAATTTTTAAGTAGATCAACTTAAAAAACTTTGTAGTTGCTGGCAACAGGGCAACGGGGACGGGACAGAGAGAATCTTGTGAAAGAACACATATCACTGGCAGTTTTGGTCAGATGTAAGCTACATGTATACAGAAAAAAAATGAAGCGATGGAAGATGAACCAATGGCAAAAAATGGCCATGGTATCTTGGCTTAGTGCAAATTGCAGTCCTGTCTAGAAAAGCTATTTGCTGGGTACGCCATATATTTTCGACGCTCCTTATATGTAAATAAGGAAAGGGTCCTTTGACCATTAACTCGGCTAGTTGATGCCTGTCGCCTGTTCTTGATGCTAGCTACAGAAGTTGTCTTAGGTTGGTTTGCAAGTGGCCTTATTAGATAACACTGCATATTGTAGATACATGGTTTTATTAACATGCTGCCAACAAAGAATCACATTCTAAAACTGTGTAACGGAGGAATAGCAACGCTTTGGTTATATTGTGGTACATGTAAGACAAAAAAGGTAAAAAGGTGCTTCTCGTCTTTGGACCCAAGTCGGTGTTGGAGACCGTAAGAAACCTGTATATTGTTTATTTGAAGCTCAAATAATAAAGTAAATTTAAGGAATTTCACTGTTACTTGGAGACGCACTATACCGATACTGTATCTCAATGTCATGACAGATTCGTCGGACGCCGGACTATATGCTAAAAATTAAATGCTCCAACAGTTTTTATCATTTGCTTGTGTTGATATACATTGAATTAGTAAAAGTAAACAGCTGCTTGGCTTGATTTTTTTTATAGATACGGGACCAGAACAGGTATAACAGCCCCCTTGCTGGAGGAGTTAAAAAGGGGAAATCATTAGAATAAACTTACTACCCAGCTATCATTTACCTTGAGTTTCATTAAAGAATGCAATACTTAATTTAAACTTAATTTAACTCGTCTGTTTGAAACTCTTCGGTCATTTCCAATGCAGAATTTGCAAATATTGAAAATATCAGTGACTACAAACTTCGTTTTGGTCCTGCGTTTCCCATCATTCACACTTCCCCCACTCTTCTTTACACTATATGAAATACGCATATTCGGAGGTTTTGACTGTAGTTTAAGGTTGGATTGCGATGTTTCAAAATATCTGACAAAATGATTTAACCTTTCACGCAATATTTGAGACGCGCTACCTGAATTGTGGTGATATTAAATGAATGTATATTAGAAAAAAAACTGCATAACCATAATTTTACTTACGTTTATTATTCGGCTGCGAAATGCACATGTAGCTAGATATATCATCGGTATCATATTTTTATTTTTTTCAATATAGTTTATCTGATTGAAAAATGTTTTTATTTTACGTGTAGGATGACCTGACGTGTATCTTGGTTTTAGAATTCTAAACATTGACAGTTTTAGAAAGGCCTATGGATATCGTTCACAACTCTTACCTGTGTTTCAGCTACAGCTTTTCTGTCTTGAAGGGAGCTCCCCGACCACTCAACTGCAAATTCTATCTTGGTCCAATTGCTTCCTCTTGAATTCTTCTCTTCCACTGGCCCAAAGTCGAAAACACCCTAAATTTATATTGAGACCCAGAGATCTATCCCATAATGATAAAACAGTCTCACGGACCAACCACTGCAGTGCATGTCAAATCGTGTTGGTTTTCTGAGATGTGGTTTCTTTCTTTTTAATGCCATAATACTTATCAATAATTTGTTTTTTTATCATTACATAGTGATAATTACATCACGTAGGACCTATATATAACAGGCTGCGTCATTTTGACCTCTTTTAATTCTAAATGTGTCTGCCCGCGTGCTTGTTAAAATCTGCCATGAGCCCATAGTGATTTACATTAAACATGTCCCTCAAAATTGGTATTATTTCTGTAAACTGCGATTTGGACTTTATGATGTTTGAGAAGAGTACCAAAAAACTTTTGCTGTCCAGAGATGATATCTTAATCGTAATCATACCGGTATAATTAACAACATATCCCTGTCGGGTGGGGTCGTTTACGACCCCTCGCGCCTTACTTTCTTCTAACAAAAGAACCAACCCTGTGATAAAGTTCATAGCTTAGCATGGTCACAATTAGGTGATAATTCAAGCGTTAGTTGACCTTTATTGGGCGGTGGCTCCACTCTGCTTTGATCACTTTACTCTAAAACGGGTGTATTCAGTGCAATAACTTGCCAACAACGCTTTTTAAATGTAACTCCGCGACTTCCCCAAAAAGTTGGATGACAAAAGCAATCTAGCTATGAAGTTGATTGGTTTGACATTCAGTTGAATTAATGCATTAATTAATGAATTAATGAAAAACCAAATAAAGCACTGCTCATATTTTAGATGATTTCATCTGTAGTAAATAGTTTTCCCACCACCTGAACACAAAAGTTATCTAATGAGGTGGCCCGTTGGCGTATGTAAAAAAATTACTTCACATGTCAGGGCGAAATTTACAGGAGGCTGGTTGAAGAACTGAGTAAGAAATTCTACTGTACTAAACACAGCAGAAGGTGGGGGGAGGTAAAGTTGGAGACCAGGCCGGTAACGGTGAAGCATAGAGGGTCATGAAAGGAGGAAGTGGTGGGAACGCAGGGAGATGCTTGGAAGACAGGTCCCAGCAGGCATAGTTGCGTTGGATCAACGTTGAAAAAAGGTTGATACGTTGAATTGCCGTTGATCTACCTAAATTCAAAGTAAAATCAACGTTGATCCAACCACGTCGAAACACCGTCATAATGTGACGTTGACTCAACGTTGTATTTAGGTCAATGACACAACCTTGCAGTTATGGATTGTAATTTAAAATATTAATTATTGAAAACGTGATACTTTGTTTATCAATACTGTAACTAAATTTATCAAAATAATAACAAAAGGGTTTTAAAGTAAAAGTGACAGTTGTTTTGTGTCTTTAGTTAACTAGTGAATTTTCTTAACTTGTTTATCAGAAATACATTCCAATAAACTGAATTGCTTGCAAGGTCAGTTAACACTAGGATGAATAAGTTGCTGTAAATGTGATGGAGTTAACAGTTCTTGGTAACCTGTTATAGATAGACAGGTTGAGGTGACTGTGACTTTGTTATATATATATATATATATACACAACCATTTTTGGCAAGAGTATATATATATATATATATATATATATATATATATATATATATATACACACTCTTGCCCAAAATGGTTGGTACACGGAAATTTTGGGATGCATATCGCCCTGTTTCTTTCATTATTATTGATATTATGAAATTAATACTGTTTATATTGTGAAATATGTGAAGCTGGAGGATTGGTAAAGTCAAGGAGAAACAACCAATGCAAATGTGAAAAAAAACTTTATTTTATTTTGAGTCTTCTTTTCTCATGCCCCCAAAAAGAGTACTTTTTACATAACAGTACCAAGTGAAAAATTAAACATAAATTTATACTGTGATTGACAATTAATATGATGAGAAAAAAAACCTAAATAAATTTTTCTTACAATCTCTTAGGTAAACGCCAATGTTTGACAAATCTCAAAATAATCACGTTTACACATTTTCAGGTGATATTTATGCTTGCCAGGTAATTACGGTGGTTTAACTCTGACTATTACACAATTAAAATTGCGTGAAACGGGTCATCTTAAGAATATTTTCACCCTAAAACGCCTTATTTACTGTCTTGCATACATGGTTTTGGATAACAAATACATTTTCAGTGTTCAGTGACTAAATTAATTAACATTTACACATAAGTCATCTTGCGGGTGACGTCATAATTGCGATTTAGGGGCAAAACTTTAAATATCTGTTTCTTAATTTTTTTACTTGAGCACCAACGATCACTGTTTCGTGACACCATTTGGTACTCCAAAACCCTGTCAGCGATTTTTTTTAAATATTTATTCCACTGGTTCAAAGTCGCAACACCTTGCATTTTTACTTAGACCCAAAGACCTATCGCATAATGATAAAAGAGCCACACTGGCCAACCATTGCAATGCATGTCAAATCAAAGACGCTTTGGTATACGTGTTACACTTTGGGATTGGTTTTTCGTGATGTGGCTTTATTTCCTCTGAGATGTTTTTGCTTTTACTAGTAGTTAAGTTATCATCATTACATAGTGAGAGTTAGATCACGTAGGAGCCTATACAACAGGTGATTTTGATCTCATTAAATACGAAATGTGTGGGTGGGTGGGTGTATGGGTGTATGTGTCTGTGAATCTTTGTTCAAAATCTCCCGACGTTGATTTACTTAAAACATGTCCTCTTAAACAGTATTATATCTATAAACTGCGTTTTTGGACTATGATGTTTGAGAAGAGTACCAATAAAATTTTGCTTGACAAAGATGAAATCTTAAATTGAACTACATGAGATTATTCATCTCTCATTTCAATCATAGTTAGATGTTTTTCAACAGTATTTGAAGAATCGAATTTGATATGTGGAAATATCCATTCAAAAGACAATTAGAAAAGGACAGGAGTAGGATATTTTTGTGCCATTCCTCTCAGTCACTTTCAATTTTATTTTATTCCCTTAGGATGCAGTTACTGTTCACAATTTAATTTATTAGCCTTTGTGGCAACAACTCAGTTGTAGGCCTATATAAGCTAAAAATGCGTTTGATTTTATACAAGTGTATATATCATTTTCAAAGACGCTTTTAATTTTTAATACAGAAACACTTTTTCGATTATTAATATGCTTCAGACATCAGATTGGTGATGTCTGAATTGCCTGCTATTTTTTGATACATCAAAAGTCAATCATCTAATGCGCTTACCATGGTTTTGGTTTTACGTGTTATACAAGTTTGATCTCGACTAGCACAGCAATGTTTCTCTTTTAATACACTTCTACGCACAGCAACAAAGAAATCACAGGAAGTTTTCAATAATAGGGGATGTTATTAATATGATGGTAAGCTATCTTCCGCAGAATAAATAAATAAGTAAATAAATAAATAAATAAATAAATCCTTGGTTCAATCGCTTTTTCCTTTTCTTCAACTGGTTCAAAGTCGAGAACTCCCTGCATTTTTATTTAGAGCCAAAGACCTATCCCATAATGATAAAACAGTCACACTGGCCAACCATTGCAATGCATGTCAAATCAAAGACGCTTTGGTATACGTGTTACACTTTTTGATTGTTTTTTCGTGATGTGGCTTTATTTCCTTTTAAATGTGTTTGTGTTTATCATTACTTAATTTTTCGACCAATACATAGTGATTGTGAGATCACGAAGGAGATTATAAAACAGGTGATTTTGATCTCATTAAATTAGTAATGTGAGTTTATGTGTGTGTGTGTGTGTGTGTGTGTGTGTGTGTGTGTGTTCAAAATCTGTCATAAGCCGACACCGATTTAGATAAAACGTGCTCTCAAACAGTGTTATTTCTATAAGCTACGTTTGTGGACTATGATGTTTGAGACGAGTGCCAATGGAACTTGTGCGTGCCAGAGATGAAATCTTAAATTAAAGTACAAGTATTTACAGTTTTTTACACACAACTCGAGGGTTTCAAATTTTATATTTGGAAATATCCATTCAAAAGACAATAAGCAAGGGGTAGAGAGTAGGATACTCTTTAGCTCCCCCTCCAAAAACAAAATAGAGGGGGTATATCCACTCTCTAAAGAGTAATCCTCGTGATCCAAATGAGGAAAACCCTCATCTTTTTTGTTTGCACATTCCATGAAATAGACATTTTATGCTAGAAATGCATGTACAAATAGGGTCTATCACAAAAAGGAATCAATAGTCAGCATTTTATTTTATTTGCTAAAACCATAATACTGCAGCAAAGTTTACATTAGCTTTTACTCTTTTCAAATGCTTTCGTGCTAGAGAATAATTTGTTTTTCATTATCCAGTAAAGAGCTATAGGTGCCAGACACGGCGATGGTTAGGTACAGTATACATGAAGGGGCCTAAATAATAGGTGAAGGTCATTTTGACCTAATAGGTGAGTGTTATTTTGGCCTAACTAAATCTGAAAGTTGATTGCCATGGGTGACAGGTGTTTCGAGTTTGGGAAGTTACCTTACGTTTCCTATGACTATTTGTTAAAACAACAACGTTTTCAGCTTGTAATTCTCCTAGACAGTAACCGACACTGCATAACACCAAGCATTAAACAACACAAACAACATATAAAGTGCATATGGACTCAGCTGGCACACGAGTTTTATTTCAAACCATCTTCCATCATTTACAACAAACCAAAATATAAATAAATAATTAAATAAATAAATAAATACATCATAAACGCGGGAGAGCCTCTCCTCGCCAACATCTGTATCACCGCTCCTTTTTAAATACAAAAAGGAATCACCAGGATACCACATCCCAAACAGCTCTTCCGAGATCATCTCTCCCATATACAGGGAAACACAGGGAAACCACCTTCCAAACAGCTCTCATTGATCAAAACAATTTATTTAATATATTAATTAACATTAATATTAATTGGGGTGCAATTAATGTTAATATATTAATTAACATTAATTGCACCCCAATTAGCACTGACAATTTCTGAAAATTAAACAACATAAAAGTATCATTATTCACATAAGTATTCATACATAAGCTCATAATCGTAAACATACTAACATGGAACAACACACACAAATGCATGTACACTGTAGGCCTACACACCAATACACACATGCTTTGTAACAAAAACTGAAAAAATGAAAATTATGAGCAAAAATAAATGTATTTATAATGTTAAAACAATCATATATACTTAACAAATCCAAACGACAATATCCAAAAACAAACACGAAAGACAAAAATAATTATTTCCGTGTCGACTGGCCTGCGCTGACTGGTCGAATGAACAACTGTCGTAACTTACCCAACGTTCTTACCAATAGCACAACTATCACAATATATACAGTGACGCCCCCTAGGAGAAAATAATTCCATTCCAGTTGACTTTGCTCCATCGAATAAAATTGTATTTTTTCAATAGGACACTCAAACTCGTACGTTATATAAGCTGTACAAATGCCAAGGAAAGGACTCCAGCTCTCTCTTGAATTGTGTGTTGCACCTCTCATTGAATACCGTCATGAAAAATGTTTTAAATATTAAAAAAACATATTGCAAAATGTATTGAAAGTCTTACGAGATGAATTTCATATAAGGCATATGAAGAAACCGTCATAGTCCATTTGAGTCATTCCTAAATTCTGATTACTTGAAAATACTGGGCATGCTAGCAGTAGAGGACAACTTAAATCAGTTTTAGGAATCTATCATGCAGATTAAGTATCCCCCAGACTGCAAATCGACTTTTACAATACCTGAAAACAATTCGGTGTATTACAGGTAAGCCATATGATAAAATGTTTTATAGAGCTTAACCTTTGATCTAACAGGGTGAAGTCCGTTCCAAAATATCAGTGATCTACACCAGCAATGTAATTTTCTGTAATTTTGTGTAATTTTCTTTTTCTGGTTTTCTTTTTCTTTGCATAAGCAGAAAACTTTTTAAAAAATTAAGTTTGTTCTTGCCCTTGTTTCTCCTTATAGTAATTGCCTTATTTCGAAGACTATATGCGAGGAGATAGTAAGCCTTCATTTGCACAAATGAATTATACTTGATTGTTGATTTACTGACTTTAGGTTGATACATTCCTTCTATAATATGTAGGAACTTGCTGCCACACCGGGTCCGTGTTCAAAACATTTTCCGGGCATGCTAAAATACACCAACCTTTGCCATACGACGTAAGAAAAAGGAAACCTAAATTTACAGTGACCATGCATGCACATCCCAGATGATAGGACTATCATTTCTCTAAGTTTCAACTTCCTAACTCTAATGATCTAGAGTATTTCTGCGGCAATTACAGTGTGAAAAGAATTTAGAATCAACCACCACCAGAAACACCCCAGCTCAGAAGTGCCTACTCAGAAGGTCTAAGGGGAGATAGAGGAAATTGCCAACAAACAGATATACGCAGGGACAAACGTATGGGTGGGATACCATGGACCCCGACTTCTGTCACATCAGTGCTTGAAGAACTGGTCTTTGTGTATTCATTCGTATATTGTACGTTCAGGGACGAGCATCCTTCAATTAACTGACTCTAGTTTAATCTACGAATGCACTGGTAAAAACTATCAATAAGAATAAAAATTTTAATATATAAATAAAAGAATGTACATGCATGTGGGTTCTCCCGCCCCTGGCCAAAAACTGCCTGTATTTTTCAAATGTATGTTTAAAGTGTTTCTGATCTTTGTCTTGGAGTAGATAAGAAGTTTTTGTTCTTTGGCATTATATGTATCACAAGCACCAGGCGGCTGAGGCGTATATAGCAAACCTTTAGCTTTTGGCATTTTGATATTATACAACAAGCAATTTTTTCTTGCGGCATTCCTTGGGCGTGACAGCTAAAGCCCTTAAAGGCGGGTGCAGTCAGTCCGACTGCAGATCACAAAAATGACGACGGATCGAGGCCGCGGCGACCTCAGCTGGATACCAATCATTGATTTTAAGGTGTTTGATATCACAAAAGAAGAAAATGAAGTCGACAGAAAAGATCTGGAAAAGTTGGCAAATGATGTGTTCAAAGCCTTCAGCACCATAGGTTTTGTATACATCAAAAATCACGGAATTCCCCAAGACCAGGTCAGTATATACATATATCACGAACTTGAATGCATTATACTTCTGTTTTACTGTATTACAGTTAAGTGCCAGTTTTTTTCTAAGCACCAACCAAGTGCAGCAAGGTGAAGGTTAACAGACCTTCTGGATCATTCGGTGCCGAGTCTGGTAGTTGGGTAGGCCTGTTCGAAAGCTGAAAAGATCGAAAATTGGGCATAAATCCCTTGAAATTTGGTGTTGGGGCCTAACATTTGGCAGAAGTTCAGTGTCCCCAGGCAATTATTTCAGCCCAATAAGGTCAGATCGCATTACACAGTATCAGACGCGACACTGCTCTTGCCTAGTACGCGATGTGATAGTGACGATTCTCAGCGGGGTTGAAAAGCATTGCATCACCACTCAAAATTTGTTCAGGGTATGATACTGTGTAATGCGATCTGATACACACCTTGAAAACGGGTAGTGTGGTCTGATCTACCGGTGAATTCTGGATCATTCGGTGCCTAGTCTGGTAGTTGGGGAGGCCTGTCGAAGCAGACTTTCAGTAAGCAGACATGCAATTCATACTGTATAAGTACTAGACAACGAAATTGCATTCGTGACCTAAGTAGGCCTATACTGCATCGCAATGAGTGGTGACCTTATTAAGCCCAAACTGCATATGATCAAAATGCAAGCTTAGGAGTTTTCCATTGACGTGATGGATGTCAGAAGTCGAGTGTAGACTCATAGAACTCCTTGGTTTGACCTTATCTTTACATCTATTTTAAAATACAGTACGTAAACGCGGCCAAGGATGTGTGTTACGCAGCACCTTGGTGTGAAATCGCCCCCCCCCCTCCCCCACTCACAGCGGATTCAAGCGCATTCTGAGTATTCCAACGGCATTCTTACAAGAATTTAGGTCAATTTGAAATTTCTTCCTGAATGTGGTACGAATTTTTAAATTTACTCATTTCGGCTGGTTCCGCTTGATTCCTGCTGATTCCAAAAAGTGTGGAGGGGACTTAAGCCTTAAGGTCTCAATTCTGATCGCGTATATACTAATTTCTTCTCTTAGTTGGATCCAATGCTGCACTATTTCACGATGCACGTAAACTTTAATTACTTATAATTGTGAAGTTATTTGCTTTATATCGTAGTTGTACAAAGAAGCCGCCAAATAATTCAAGAACACTTGGACGACAACGCATTACATCATATGACCTCAAAATATCTTTTTGGTCTCTATATCGGAAACGACAAAAGGGCATGTCTGGTGGGGAACGCGTTCTGTTTGGCTATATTGGCTGCCACAGGTATCGATTCAACAATTCTATAAGAGACTACACAGGCAAACCCTATGGTCAGAGAGTATATTTTGTCTTGTCATTATAATTCCTTGTTAGGACAAACAATTATATAGAACAAGGTGTTTTGCACATGAAACGGAAACTGTATGAAGTTGTATGAAGTGGGGAAGGAAACCGTGTATCACCATTATACCATTTAATAAAAGGGAAACTATAGAGCTTACAAACCTATTGAACTTGTGTCGTGTCCATAACAGGAAATCCGAGACCGGCAGCGGTCAATTCAGTCAAAGGTCCGGAGACCAAGTGAATAGATGCCGGCGGCATATGTGTGCAAATAATAAATAAGTGAACGGCTGGGAGAAAAGATTGTCTAGCCTCAGTGAAATGTGTGTGTGTGTGTGTGTGTGTGTGTTCAAAATCTGCCATTAGCCGACACTGATTTAGATAAAACATGTGCTCTCAAACAGTGTTTGCTCTCAACTATGATGTTTGAGACGAGTGCCAATGGAACTTGTGCGTGCCAGAGATGAAATCTTAAATTAAAGTACAAGTATTTACAGTTTTTTACACACAACTCGAGGGTATCAAATTTTGTATTTGGAAATATCCATTCAAAAGACAATAAGCAAGGGGTAGAGAGTAGGACACTCATTAGCTCGCCCTCCAAAAACAAAATAGAGGGGGTATATCCACTCTCTAAAGAGTAATCTTCGTGATCAAAATGAGGAAAACCCTCATGTTTTTTGTTTGCACATTCCAGGAATTACACATTTTATGCTAGAAATGCATGTACAAATAGGGTCTATCACAAAAAGGAATCAATAGTCAGCATTTTATTTTATTTGCTAAAACCATAATACTGTAGCAAAGTTTACATTGGCTTTTACTCTTTTCAAATGCTTTCGTGCTAGAGAATAATTTGTTTTTCATTACCCGGTAAAGAGCTATAGGTGCCAGACACGGCGATGGTTAGGTACAGTATACATGAAGGGGCCTAAATAATAGGTGAAGGTCATTTTGACCTAATAGGTGAGTGTCATTTTGGCCTAATTAAATCTGAAAGTTGATTGCCATGGGTGACAGGTGTTTCGAGTTTGGGAAGTTACCTTTAGTTTCTTATGACTATTTGTTAAAACAACAACGTTTTCAGCTTGTAATTCTTCTAGACAATAACCGACACTGCATAACACCAAGAATTAAACAACACAAACAACATATAAAGTGCATATGGACTCAGCTGGCACACGAGTTTTATTTCAAACCATCTTCCATCATTTACAACAAACCAAAATATAAATAAATAATTAAATAAATAAATAAATACATCATAAACGCGGGAGAGCCTCTCCTCGCCAACATCTGTATCACCGCTCCTTTTCAAATAAAAAAAAAGGAATCACCAGGATACCACATCCCAAACAGCTCTTCCGAGATCATCTCTCCCATATACAGGGAAACACAGGGAAACCACCTTCCAAACAGCTCTTATTGATCAAAACAATTCATTTAATATAATAATTAATATTAATTGCACCCCAATTAGCACTGGCAATTTCTGAAAATTAAACAACATAAAAGTATCATTATTCACATAAGTATTCAGACATAAGCTCATAATCGTAAACATACTAACATGGAACAACACACACAAATGCATGTACACTGTGGGCCTACACACCAATACACACATGCTTTGTAACAAAAACTGAAAAAATGAAAATTATAAGCAAAAATAAATGTATTTATAATGTTAAAACAATCATATATACTTAACAAATCCAAACGACAATAACCAAAAACAAACACGAAAGACAAAAATAATTATTTCCGTGTCGACTGGCCTGCGCTGACTGGTCGAATGAACAACTGTCGTAACTTACCCACAGTTCTTACCAATAGCACAACTATCACAATATATACAGTGTCGCCCCCTAGGAGAAAATAATTCCATTCCAGTTGACTTTGCTCCATCGAATAGAATTGAATTTTTTCAATAGGACACTCAAACTCGTACGTTATATAAGCTGTACAAATGCCAAGGAAAGGACTCCAGCTCTCTCTTGAATTGTGTGTTGCACCTCTCATTGAATACCGTCAAGAAAAATGTTTTAAATATTAAAAAAAAAACATATTGCAAAATGTATTGAAAGTCTTACGATATGAATTTCATATAAGGCATATGAAGAAACCGTCATAGTCCATGTGAGTCATTCCTAAATTCTGATTACTTGAAAATACTGGGCATGCTAGCAGTAGAGGACAACTTTAATCAGTTTTAGGAATCTATCATGCAGATTAAGTATCCCCCAGACTGCAAATCGACTTTTACAATACCTGAAAACAATTCGGTGTATTACAGGTAAGCCATATGATAAAACGTTTTATAGAGCTTAACCTTTGATCTAACAGGGTGAAGTCCGTTCCGAAATATCAGTGATCTACACCAGCAATGTAATTTTCTGTAATTTTGTGTAATTTTCTTTTTCTGGTTTTCTTTTTCTTTGCATAGGCAGAAAACTTTAAAAAAAATTAAGTTTGTTCTTGCCCTTGTTTCTCCTTATAGTAATTGCCTTATTTCGAAGACTATATGCGAGGAGATAGTAAGCCTTCATTTGCACAAATGAATTATACTTGATTGTTGATTTACTGACTTTAGGTTGATACATTCCTTCTATGATATGTAGGAACTTGCTGCCACACCGGGTCCGTGTTCAAAACATTTTCCGGGCATGCTAAAATACACCAACCTTTGCCATACGACGTAAGAAAAAGGAAACCTAAATTTACAGTGACCATGCATGCACATCCCAGATGATAGGACTATCATTTCTCTAAGTTTAAACTTCCTAACTCTAATGATCTAGAGTATTTCTGCGGCAATTACAGTGTGAAAAGAATTTAGAATCAACCACAACCAGAAACACCCAGCTCAGAAGTGCCTACTCAGAAGGTCTAAGGGGAGATAGAGGAAAATGCCAACAAACAGACATACGCAGGGACAAACGTACGGGTGGCATACCATGGACCCCGACTTCTGTCACATCAGTGCTTGAAGAACTGGTCTTTGTGTATTCATTCGTATATTGTACGTTCAGGGACAAGCATCCTTCAATTAACTGACTCTAGTTTAATCTACGAATGCACTGGTAAAAACTATCAATAAGAATAAAAATTTTAATATATAAATAAAAGAATGTACATGCATGTGGGTTCTCCCGCCCCTGGCCAAAAACTGCCTGTATTTTTCAAATGTATGTTTAAAGTGTTTCTGATCTTTGTCTTGGAGTAGATAAGAAGTTCTTGTTCTTTGGCATTATATGTATTACAAGCACCAGGCGGCTGAGGCGTATATAGCAAACCTTTAGCTTTTGGCATTTTGATATTATGCAACAAGCATTTTTTTCTTGCGGCATTCCTTGGGCGTGACAGCTAAAGCCCTTAAAGGCGGGTGCAGTCAGTCCGACTGCAGATCACAAAAATGACGACGGATCGAGGCCGCGGCGACCTCAGCTGGATATCAATCATTGATTTTAAGGTGTTTGATATCACAAAAGAAGAAAATGAAGTCGACAGAAAAGATCTGGAAAAGTTGGTAAATGATGTGTTCAAAGCCTTCAGCACCATAGGTTTTGTATACATCAAAAATCACGGAATTCCCCAAGACCAGGTCAGTATATACATATATCACGAACTTGAATGCATTATACTTCTGTTTTACTGTATTACAGTTAAGTGCCAGTTTTTTTCTAAGCACCAACCAAGTGCAGCAAGGTGAAGGTTAACAGACCTTCTGGATCATTCGGTGCCGAGTCTGGTAGTTGGGTAGGCCTGTTCGAAAGCTGAAAAGATCGAAAATTGGGCATAAATCCCTTGAAATTTGGTGTTGGGGCCTAACATTTGGCAGAAGTTCAGTGTCCCCAGGCAAGTATTTCAGCCCAATAAGGTCAGATTGCATTACACAGTATCAGACGCGACACCGCTCTTGCCTAGTACGCGATGTGATAGTGACGATTCTCAGCGGGGTTGAAAAGCATTGCATCACCACTCAAAATTTGTTCAGGGTATGATACTGTGTAATGCGATCTGATACACACCTTGAAAACGGGTAGTGTGGCTGATCTACCGGTGAATTCTGGATCATTCGGTGCCTAGTCTGGTAGTTGGGGAGGCCTGTCGAATCAGACTTTCAGTAAGCAGACATGCAATTCATACTGTATAAGAACTAGACAACGAAATTGCATTCGTGACCTAAGTAGGCCTATACTGCATCGCAATGAGTGGTGACCTTATTAAGCCCAAACTGCATATGATCAAAATGCAAGCTTAGGAGTTTTCTATTGACGTGATGAATGTCAGAAGTCGAGTGTAGACTCATAGAACTCCTTGGTTTGACCTTATCTTTACATCTATTTTAAAATACAGTACGTAAACGCGGCCAAGGATGTGTGTTACGCAGCACCTTGGTGTGAAATCGCCCCCCCCTCCCCCACTCACAGCGGATTCAAGCGCATTCTGAGTATTCCAACGGCATTCTTACAAGAATTTAGGTCAATTTGAAATTTCTTCCCGAATGTGGTACGAATTTTTAAATTTACTCATTTCGGCTGGTTCTGCTTGATTCCTGCTGATTCCAAATAAGTGTGGAGGGGACTTAAGCCTTAAGGTCTCAATTCTGATCGCGTATATACTAATTTCTTCTCTTAGTTGGATCCAATGCTGCACTATTTCACGATGCACGTAAACTTTAATTACTTATAATTGTGAAGTTAATTGCTTTATATCGTTGTTGTACAAAGAAGCCGCCAAATAACTCAAGAACACTTGGACGACAACGCATTACATCATATGACCTCAAAATATATTTTTGGTCTCTATATCGGAAACGACAAAAGGGCATGTCTGGTGGGGAACGCGTTCTGTTTGGCTATATTGGCTGCCACAGGTATCGATTCAACAATTCTATAAGAGACTACACAGGCAAACCCTATGGTCAGAGAGTATATTTTGTCTTGTCATTATAATTCCTTGTTAGGACAAACAATTACATAGAACAAGGTGTTTTGCACATGAAACGGAAACTGTATGAAGTTGTATGAAGTGGGGAAGGAAACCGTGTATCACCATTATACCATTTAATAAAAGGGAAACTATAGAGCTTACAAACCTATTGAACTTGTGTCGTGTCCATAACAGGAAATCCGAGACCGGCAGCGGTCAAATCGGTCAAAGGTCCGGAGACCAAGTGAATAGATGCCGGCGGCATATGTGTGCAAATAATAAATAAGTGAACGGCTGGGAGAAAAGATTGTCTAGCCTCAGTGAAATGTGTGTGTGTGTGTGTGTGTGTGTGTGTTCAAAATCTGCCATTAGCCGACACTGATTTAGATAAAACATGTGCTCTCAAACAGTGTTATTTCTATAAGCTACATTTGTGGACTATGATGTTTGAGACGAGTGCCAATGGAACTTGTGCGTGCCAGAGATGAAATCTTAAATTAAAGTAAAAGTATTTACAGTTTTTTACACACAACTCGAGGGTTTCAAATTTTGTATTTGGAAATATCCATTCAAAAGACAATAAACAAAAGGTAAAGAGTAGGATATTCATAAGCTCCCCTTCCGAAATAATAGAGGGGGTATATCCACTCTCTAAAGAGTAATATTCATGATCAAAATTAGGAAAACCCTCATCTTTTTTATTTGCACATTCTATGAATTACATATTTATTCTAGAAATGCATGTTCAAATAGAGTCTATCATAAAAAAGGAATCAATAATCAGCATTTTATTTTAATTGCTTAAACCATAATACTGCAGCAAAGTTTACATTATATAGCTATTACTCTTTTCAAATGCTTCCGTGCTAGAGAATAATTTGTTTTTCATTATCCGGTAAAGAGCTATAGGTGCAAGACACGGCGATGGTTAGGTATACATGAAGGGGCCTAAATAGTAGGTGAAGGTCATTTTGACCTAATAGGTGAAGGTCATTTTGACCTAACTAAATCTGAAAGTTGATTGCCATGGGTGACAGGTGTTTCGAGTTTGGGAAGTTATCTTAAGTTTCTTATGACTATTATTTAAAACAACAACGTTTTCAGCTTGCAATTCTCCTAGACAATAACCGACACTGCAAAACATCAAGAATTAAACAACACAAACTACATATAAAGTGCATATGGACTCAGTTGGCACACGAGTTTTATTTCAAACCATCTTCAATCATTTACAACAAACCACAATATAAATAAATAAATAAATACATCATAAACGCGGGAGAGCCTCTCCTCGCCAACATCTGTATCACCGCTCCTTTTTATATACAAAAAGGAATCACCAGGATACCACATCCCAAAGAGCTCTTATTGATCAAAACCATTTATTCAATATATTAATTAACATAAATTACACCCAAATTTGCACTGGCAATTTCTGAAAATTAAACAACATAAAATATTATCATTCACATAAGTATTCATACATAAGCTCATAATCGTAAACATACTAACAGGGAACAACACACACAAATGCATGTACACTGTAGGCCTACAGACTAACACACACATACTGGCTTTGTAACAAAAATTGAAAAAGTGAATATTGTCACTGCAGCAAAAACAAACGTAGTTATAATATAAAAACAGCCATGTATACTTAACAAATTTAAACGACAATAACCAAAAACAAAAACGAAAGACAAAAATAATTATTTCCGTGTCGACTGGCCTGCGCTGACTGGTCGAATGAACAACTGTCGTAACTTACCAACAGTTCTTACCAATAGCACAACTAGCACAATATATACAGTGTCGTCCCCTAGGAGAAAATAATTCCATTCCAGTTGACTTTGCTCCATCGAATAATATTATATTTTTCAATGGGACACTCAAACTCGTACGTTATATAAGCTGTACAAATGCCAAGGAAAGGACTCCAGCTCTCTCTTGAATTGTGTGTTGCACCTCTCATTGAATACCGTCATGAAAAATGTTTTAAATATTTAAAAAAAACATATTGCAAAATGTATTGAAAGTCTTACGAGATGAATTTCATATAAAGCATATGAAGAAACCGTCATAGTCCATCAGAGTCATTCCTAAATTCTGATTACTTAAAAATACTTGGGCGGACACCTTACATCAGTTTTAGGCATCTATCATGCAGATATAGTATCCCCCAGACTGCAAATCGGCTTTTACTATATCTTAAAACGATTCATTGTATTACAGGTAAGCCATATGATACTAGGTTTTATAGAGCTTAACCTTTGATCTAACCGGGTGGGGTCCGGACCGAAATGTAAATGATCTACACCAGCATGTATAATTTTCTTTTTCTGGTCTTCTTTTTCTTTGCATGGGCGGCAAACTTTTAAACATATTTAACTTTGTTCTTGTACTTGTTTCTCCTTATAGTAATTGCCTTATTTCAAAGATAATATATGCGAGGGGAAAGTAAGCCTTCATTTGCACAAATGAATTTCACATGATTGTTGATTTACTGACTTTAGGTTGATACATTCCTTCTAAGATATGTAGGAACTTGCTGTCACGCCGGGTCCGTCACTTCATTTGCTTGTTGTATGGTATAAAAATGCCAAATGTTAAAAATTTGCTATATACGTGTCAGTCGCTTATTGTTTTTGATACATATATTGTCAAAGAACACCAACCTCTTATTTATTTTAAGACAAAGACTGGGTTCCCATCCCTAGATCGATCTAACAGGATCGGTCCATTTCCACGGGGTCCCTCGCTAAATTGTTTTCATCCCAAGCGGCTTAGACGTCTGGGACGCCCACTACAGCTGCTAAACGCTAGTTAATTATCCCCATCAGCCTCAGCAGGCGAGACAAACATTTAAGTTAATTGAAATTAAGCGAGAATCCTCTCGGAGATAGTTCGATCCAAAGTTAGTACGATATTCTCTGGGAATGGTCTCAAAGATCAGAAACACTTTAAACATACATTTGAAAAACACAGGCATTTCTTGACCGGGGGGCGGGAGAACCCACATACATACATGTACATCCTTTTATTCATATATTAAAAATTTTATTCGTATTGGTTTTTACTATTGAGATATCATTCGCATATTAAACTTGAGTCTAATAGAAGGATGCTCGTCCCTGAACATATGTACGAATGAATAAACAAAGACCAGCACTTCAAGCACTGATGTGACAGAAATCGGGGTTAATGTTATCCCACCCGCCCGTGTGCCCCTTGTCTGTCTGTTTGTTGGCAATTCCCGCCATCTCTGAGGGGACACTTCTGAGCTGGGGTGTTCCTGGTGGTGGTTGATTCTAAATTCTTTTCTCATTGTAATTTCTGCTGAAATATTCTAGATCATTAGAGTGAGGAACTTGAAACTTAGATAAATGATATTCCTATTATCAGGGATGTTGCTGCACGCTCACTTTGGAATTTTAGGTTTCCATTTTTTTATGTCGTAAACGCAGCAAAGGTTGGTGTATTTTAGAATGTTTTGAACATGTTCAAAAACAATTTCATACGCTGCTTGCATCTTCATTTTAATACCTTGTCGCATAATATATACTCGTACGTACGTCTTTACGCTATGTGCAACAGAGCATTACATTTGCCATGCGATGTACAGTGCACGAAAAGACCCACTGCCATATATTTGTTTCTTGCGGCGTCCTTGGGCGTGACAGCTATAGCACTTAAAAGCGCATATAGTCAGTCCGACTGCTGATCACAAAAATGACGACGGATCAAGGCCACGGCGACCTCAGCTGGATACCAATCATCGATCTTAAGGTGTTTGATATCACAAAAGAAGAAAATGAAGTCGACAGAAAAGATCTGGAAAAAGTGGCAAATGATGTGTTCAAAGCCTTCAGCACCATAGGTTTTGTATACATCAAAAATCACGGAATTCCCCAAGACCAGGTCAGTAATTACATATATCACGAAATTTAATGCATTTTAACACTACTGTTTTACTGTATTACAGTTAAGTGCCAGTTTTTTTCTAAGCACCAGACAAGTGCGGCAAGGTGAAGGTTTACAGAATTCGACCTTATTGGGCTGAAATACTTGCCGGGGGACCGTTTAAACTTCTGCCAAATGTTAGGCCTCAACACCATATTCCATGGGATTTATGCCCAATTTTCGATTTTTTCAGCTTTCTAAGCAGACTTTCAGTCAGCAGACATGCAATTCATATATACATATATATAGTATATATAGTATAATATTTATCCCCCCTTATCTAATTATATATTTACAATGTACCAATATGATGTATTTTGTTAATCAATGCTCTTCCTCCCAAGACATTCAAACAAAAAACATAACCAACCTATTGTACACCGTATCCAATTTTTCATCACCCCCCCCCAAAAAAAAAAAAAATGTTTGAGCATGTTTTAGCTTACTTTTGGTGGTCAAAACACGGCGGTTCAGCTCACACAGAAGGATAATGGTAAGTTTGGGTTTAATCACACAGCCGGCCATCTGAAATAAGTCCTAGGCCAAGCTGGACCAAGGAGTTGTAGAAGAATGTGTTGAGGCGGCACCGGTGTAACGAAAGGGAGGGTCCGTGCAACAGAAAGTTTGCCCTCCATATAGTTATAGGGGTTAGAATTAGCCTGACCAAGATGTAAGTGGGTCAAAATCTAAGGCGACTCTGTGTACCTGAACAAATAAGGGGACTCTGTCACGGTTCATACCCTTGCTAAAATCCACTTTATTAAAAAAATGATGAAGACGTACATGTTTTGACCGCGCCCTTGATTCAATGCAGAAGATACATGGATAAATGAACGAGGGCTAGCTACTGGGGCTGCTTGCCTTGAGAGGTATCAGGAATCCTTCTTGTTGAAGGTTCAGGTGGACCAAGACGACTGTAGGTTGATAATGAAATAGGATGTGGTGTCTCGCCTTGTGTCGTGGAATCGGCAGTAATTAATTAATTAGGGGATGGACCGGTTGTCGGATGCGTTTTTGGTCACCAAGTGACTTTCAACAGCTGCCAAGTCCAAAGGAAAGAAAGAAAAGAAAAAAAGGTGGTTTGACACACCTATAATCGCACACAAATGTCTCATGATCTAAATAATTCGAATAAGATAAGATAAGAGTTTATTTAGCCAATTATAAAAATCGGAAATCATTTTCCATTGGAGCAATATACAGAGTAAAATAATAAAATAATACAATAAATAAATAAATTAAGAATTTAGCTTTGAGATCAAATTAAAATGCGTCACTGCACTTGTTAATTCAGCAAAGGTCCAAAAGGTGCATCACCTTTTAGTGTAGTGTGAGTGTTTTAAAGATAAAAGTGGCATGTATGAAAGAAAAGGATTTAAAATTACAGTCAAGAAGCATGTTGGGAAACATGATACTTAGTGCAAGAGAAGAAAACAAGCCGGGAAACCGTGAAACACCATTAGACCATTTCATGAAAAGGGAGCTATGGAGCTTACAAACCCATTGGACTTCATCGTGCCCGTCACAAGAAAATCGAGACCGATGGTAATGATGGCAAGATGGTGAACTGAAAAGATCGCGCAGTGGTGCAAAGGGCATCCATGAAATCACTGAAAGGTCCGGAGACCAACGGATTAGATATATATATATATACGAGCAATTCCCTCGTGAAAAGTAAAAGGAGTACGGCTGCGAGATAAAATTGTCTGGCCTCAGTGTACAATATCAAATAGTTGACAGTCCGATGCACAATGAAACCAAGGCTTTATAAAGGTCAGCACCGGTGCCATGTTTCATGCGGTCATTTGGGACGAAGAAAGCCAAAATATGTGGTTACTCGGTACGCATATCGCTTTAAGTGCACTGCGCGTAGAGAAGTTAAATTATCAAGACATTCAACGTACTTCCATCTTGGGAGTTGAACCCCCCTGAAGCAAAATGCAAAAAATTCATATTAAGGGAAAATTTTGTTTTCAAATTAAAGTTGTGTTGGGTTAGATGCTTATACTTAACCCAGTAGAAGACAATATATATACCTAATAGAGTTATTGTCAAATATTAGAAATAATTTTCACATGGGATGGTAGAAATAGTTCAATTTAGATATATAAGGTTATTAATTCTGTGTATTTTCAGATTGACAATATATTTAGATTGGCTGATGATTTTTTTGCACAACCACAAGAGACCAAGGACAAGTTAATTCGTCCCGTATCTGAGGCAGTTGGCATTGGTTACATTCCTGGTGGAAGAGAACAGTAAGTGATGTAGGATATACACGTGTTACTCTCACTTCCGAGGCACATTTTTTCTAAATCTGTAATTTGATATTTTCATGATACTAAATGTTTAAATCAAGCATCTACCCTTAATATATACCCATATAGATATTAGTGTTTTTTTTCTTTCAGCTTTGTGTCTGGCAAACCTGCTGTCTTGAGGGAGTCCTTTGATGTTATCATAGGAAGTTCCTACAAACAGGTAACACCTCAAAGAGTGCATTAATCTGCTAAAGCGGCCCAGTTCTCATGATTACTAAATAATTAATTGATGGATCACAACCAATATTCAACTGGTTCTGAGTTAATCCTGAGTATTTATTGAAATCCACTCATAACTGTTTGAGTTAGGCTGTAGAGTTAGCAAACCAACAAAGGCAAAAATATAATAAATTGTACCCGTTGGATGAAATAAAACGCATTTCAGGGTAAGACACTAAACAATGCATTTAGCGCATTCTAACAATACACAATATAAATGGCCAGATTCAGAAATAAAGATTTAAAGTGCCAGCCAGATGTAAAAAATTGAATAACAAAATATTGGTACATGTTTATGAGGAACCAAGTTAAGTTGAAATTCTTAGTATTACCAGTGCGTGTATAAGCACACATACACATGTGGAGCATGCACATACACGTTCCCACACACACACACACACGCGCGCGCGCGCGCGCGCGCGCGCGTTATCTTCCTGGCAAATTCTGCAATTTCCCCTTACCTAGACACAGTTTGTCATTCACATGTCCAAACGACATGACCAAAAACGATATTGGTTGGGTTTCATTTTAGCTATGGCCAAGTATTCCAAACTTTGAGCAGGATGTCGTGGAGTTCCACAGAACTTGTGCCAAACTGAGCCTTCGAATGCTGAAACTGATTGGGATGGGACTTGGACTGGAGGTAACGGATATACTGTGCAAATATATATTCATTCTGTCAACAAAACTAGAAAAAATAGGACAGGCTTTTGTGAAAAATTCACCAGAATACAGATCGAGATTGAGTTCAAAGTTGCACTGGCCAGGCTTTAATATATAGAAAGAAGGCGTCAGTTGTGTTTTCATTTGCGTTCCATGTATCAGTAGGTCGTCCAAACCTTTACCATCTTGTCAGGTCTTTAAATGTGTTTCATCCGCACATGCGTATATCGCTTTCCCAATCCAGGTTCCGCATTTCATCCCGCGCAACCCCAGGTGCCTCATCCGGGATTCGAACTCGTGACTTTGCTTTGCCATGGTTGAAGGCGCTTTGGGTATCTTATTTGCATTCAAGCACACTACCGACTGCGCCGTGAAAGACCCGGCAACCCTCCCTACGTACGAGTTTCCTCTTATAGTAACCAATCGAAATTTTTAAGATTTAATTCTGAAAAAAAAAATTATATTTGCTGGGTCTCGAACCAGCGTACAAATGTCCGTCTGCTTACGAGACAGCAAAGTTACCACGGAGCCACGTGAGCTTCGTTGGCATACAATGATCGGATGGAAACTTTTAACCTTGCCACGGACAGGGCCAGGTTGGATGTACATGTGTATATCTGCTTTCCCAATCGAATATCCGGGTGCCGCATTTCATCCCACGCAACCCCAGTCCCCGACCACGGTTTATCATGAAAGGTAAAATCCATGATGTACAGGAAGCCATGCGTGTTTGAGAACCCGACACGGAACTGGGAGTTTGTTTTAAACTAAGGCCACACTTTTTTATTTTTATGGATGACATATTCTGGGTACCCCAAAATCGGTGCGAGAGGGCGAAAAAAAAAAACTCCAAAAAAAAAAAAAAAAAAAAAAATACTGCTTAAGTAAAGGAATGCTGTCAGTACACAGCTGGAAACACAAATTTTACAACAGAAACACGTATCAAACTAACAATATGTCTTTATCCATGCTCTCAAAATATTAAAGCATTGTGAATACTTCGTAGAAATGTAAAAAAAAGTCATGAATAGATATACTTCTTATTACAAAATCTATTAAGGTTATTTCATGCATTTTGTTGGTATAGCAATCAATAAAACAAATATCAAACAAACAGTGTGTCTTTATTTGTATTCTCAGAATATTAAAGCATTTTGGACACTTCACAGAAATGTTTAAAAAATGATGTAAAGATATGCTTAATACTACCAAATCTATTAAAGGTCATTTCGGACGATGCCATTTTGTCTACTTCGACTCACACGGCCAAACTGTCAGGTGGCCTGTCCGACCTTCAGCCCACCAAATACCTCGACGTCCTTGTTCACCCTTTTTTCTCTACAGAAAACCTGGTAGCCTATGTGCTGCTTTGTACAGAATGTCACTGAAATTTTTCGGGCGATAATCGCTGGCGGCCGCCAGCCTTTCGCACAATTGTAAAAAGGTGATATCTCCATGCCCGATATCAATGACATACCAATCCAAAACGAAGGCACCCGTTCTCTTTATGACTTTAATTGTCGTGTAATTTGAAAGTAATCCTAGAAATGAATTTGACGGCAAATCGGCCACATTTCCACGTGGCGATAATACGCATGCGCAGAAAGCTCATTTCCTGGCAAATTCAATAACGACGTTTGCGACAACCGACATCGTTGGGGGCTGGGGGGGGGGGATTTTTTTTTTTTTTTTTTTTTTTTGGAGAACGGGCGAAAATCGGTGCGCGCGCAGGATGTCATCCATAAAAATAAAAAAAGTGTGGCCTAAGATTAACTTTGGCTTTACCCATGATATTAAAGAGTACAATGGGATCAAAGGCGGTTCACTCACAACAGGCGTATTTTAGTTTTAGCGAGACCCTAAGAAGAGAGGGGAAAAAAACATTTTAATGTCTAGTAACTGATGCGATTTCCATATAAGCAATTGCAACGATGGAATAGTTGAATAAAACATATTTTGCAAATAATTCTACCGAGAAGATTTCATTTTTCTGCTGAACACGGTTAACGGGTGGTATGACGTGCTGTTTTACCGGAAAAGGCTACTGAATCAATTCAAGTTCGTTGGCTTTCATCGACTGGCCGGCTCGGAACGTTTCTAGCTAGATGACTCGATAATCCGGGTGCCGCATTTCATCCAAGTCCCCGACCACGGTTTATCATGAACGGTAAAATCCATGATGTACAGGAAGCCATGCGTGTTTGAGAACCCTCCCTTCGTACTAGTCTCTCTTATACTGCTATAGCAAGCAATCGTGTTTATCAAAAAGCCATTTAGAAAAAGAAAAAATTAGCTTTGCTTTGAACCACGAAAACCAGTAGTACAGCACAGTTATATGAAATACCTTTTCATAACAAGCAGGAGATGGTTTGTATTTCCGATAATTGTCTTAACTGGTCGACTTTCTAGGCTTATCTTGAACTAAAATATGCTAAATTCTGGTCTGAAAATTTTGACCCACTTGCTTCGAGGTGTAAGTTCTTACCTTAGCTACCTACAGTAATCACGTGAACATATGGAATGTTGAGGTGTGTCTTTTTGAGATGGGCCTTTCTAATTTGGTTGGTGAAATCACTCGAATCACACTATCATTCTGCACAAACAAATATGTCAGTTATGACAAGGAAGAATATTTTGGACTGCTGGTTTAGTTGCACACACCTGGCATTTTTTAAAGATAATTTTAAGGTCAAACGTTTTTATCTATTCAAAAGCGGAGATTTTTATTTACGGAGGATGGCATATGGGAGTCATGTATACAACCTAGGGTATTCACAATTTAAATTAATATATGTCTCACACTAAATGAATTAATAAATAAACAGCATTTTGATGAACAGTAATCGCAGTTATTGCCATTTCTTCAAGATACATTAACAACAGTTTTTAAAAATTATTGTATATGTTATTTTATGAATGCAAGGTGTGCGCGTATGTGCAAGTGTATGTGTGTGAGTCTAAGAGAGAGAGAGAGAGAGGGAGAGAGAGAGAAATAGCGAAATTTTGAGTTTTATTATGTAGTACATGTATTGCGTTATTTTTTCAGGATCAAAATGAGCTGCTTGCGTGCCATACAAATCTTGCCAACTGGCGTGACAACAGCACCACCATGTTAAGACTTTTGACCTATCCGCCTTTCACTGAAAAAGAAGGTAGTGTAACAACTTGTTTGGAATGCAGAGTTTGAGACCCTGCTTAGCTTTATTGTCTGCAGGGTGGGGGACTTTTTGTGTGATTTTATTTCTGCCTGTGGACAACTTTAGTACGGTTAGTAAGTCCGAACCACAGGCTCCGAAAAGACGAAATAGTATATTGTGTGCCAGAGGATTCACCAGAGCAGAACTGCATCCGAACAATGGCTTGTGTGGGAGCACATGTATAAAATGGTTTTACTGCACGCTCTGGTAACTAATGCCTGCATATCCAGCAGTAAGCGCCCCATTTGTACATGTGTAACAAGTGTTAAGTGCAAGTTTTTCTAACCACCAAGCAAATCAGCCAAAAAGCGGCAAGGTGGGGTTCTCACAGAATACACTCATTTTGCCCACAGTTAATCACCTTTGTGACCTTAATTAAACTGTAAAATATTAAAGCTTTCCGTTGCGTTATTGGCGAGATACAGCCACTTGCATATTTCACTGCCTAGCGTGGCTCCCGTCTCACTTTTCAGCTGTGTGAGTAGTGTATTTTTCACCGAAGTTTCCTTCACAAATGTGCACCAAGTGATCAATACATTACTTCGGTCAATACCAAAATTGAAAGATGGATATATAATCTTTATAACGACAGAGATTTATATCATTAATCTGTTGCTATGGTTACAAACTACCGAGGTTATTTGAGGTCACTTGATGACTGCCGCAGATACCCACCCTGTCAATAGCCTTATATCTCCACTAGTAGAGCACCTTAGATAATATCACTGATATTTACTGAAAATATGGACAAGGGGCCTACCATAAATTAAAACACTGGCGTGGCCTTTTCCCTACAAATTTTGCTACAGCGACGCAAATTCTTCTATTTTCTGGCTACATTATCGTAAAACATGTTTGCTTCCCACAGTTTTGATTTGCATACAAGACTGTTTAAGTTAATTTCAACCTTAGTTAGGGACTAAATAATTGAAATCGTCTTCTGTAGTTTTTATTTATTGATTCCTGGATATTAAGTGTATGCTAAGTTCAAATACGGGGGTAAACATGCGTTCGAAACTAAATTCGTGTAGGCGGCCATGACAGTTTCAAGTAGCAGTGGTGGAAGACGTGCGATGAATGCACTGCAGATTTTCTGAATTTCAAGCAGCAGAGCGCATACTTTGTTGTTCTGTAGACCGTTACAAAGGCGGAAAGGTTGTGCGATACTCAGGAGATACGACTAAGATGATTGGGGTCACCTCCCGATGCTAAAAGTTACATGCAGAGTGAGAGGCAGTGTCATCATCAGAGGAAATGGAGAGTGAGCTCGACTCAGTCGTGTGTCCAGCGCATCGTCACATGCTGTGGGTCCTTTGGGGAGCTGCAAGAACACGTCAACTACTTCTTCTGACCAAGTTATTATTGTAGGACTTTCCTTGCTCGGACCAAGCGGGAGCTTTCATGCACAGTTATCCAAATTTTTATTAAGACGAAGCCAAGATATCCAGTGCGTTGGGCCCAGGTAATTAAAAAGGTGACATTCGTCACATCTTTACAATTAATTAACACACCGAATACAGACAGAAGGTTGATAATGGTATGATATCTGTGTTGTTTAAATTAAATATGCATAGTAATTAAACAAGTGAAGCTAAGTCATCATCTAAATACTGCTATCTCTGACCCTCAGAACCACAGCAAATTTGTTATTACATAAAGTGAATAGAGCTTATGTTTTGTACTGTACATGTTAGCAATGTCAACTTTTTTGTTTGTATGAGCAACAAGTTACAGAACCCTCACAACTAAATAATACTGCTTTTGTAGATCATTGCTAGTGATTAAAAGAGTAACAATCATATCACAATTACATGAATAATATATATATATATATATATATATATATATATATATATATATATATATATGAAATAAAGCTTAGTTGTAGCCTAAAATGGGGTTTCATGGCAAATTTTGTTGGTTGAAAATTATAAACATTCAGTAGATTTAAGAATAAAATTTTGTTCTTATTTTAGCTAGATGTTTGGAGACTGGACAGAAAGAGCAGCCAGGAATCAGATATATGGCAAAGAAAATAAAGTAATTAATCCAAGCACCCGAAAAAGAAGTTTTGTGAAGAGGATTGACTTACTGCCCAACAGACTAAAATGTATTTTTGATGTTTATATCTACTTTGAACAAGTATTTGTATCTACAGTGGAAGGACACCAATGCCCTGACAGATAGCTAATGTCAGCCATAATGATCCAAGCATTTAGCAAGGAGATCCCCCATAAGGAAGTAAAGTCATTTATGGGAGCTTCATTAAATGATGAAAACTGACACTTTTCGATGACCATTTTACAAGGAGCTTTACAGACATGAATTTTTGCCCCAGAAACAAGGAATTCCGCATTTCTTAATTCAATTCAAGGTGTCTCGGACCTCTGGACGCTTAGGTGTTGAGTCCCATGATAAATGTTCGGAGTTCTTTTCTTTTTTTTTTCTTTTTTTGAAACCTAGGATCATGTCTGCTTTTTTCTGTTTCATTTTACTGAAGATATCTGTGAATGCCACCTTTAAATGGGATAAGATCTTACTGAGATATTGATATTGACTATCATATTTTTATTCCTTGGAGCAAAAGATCAAATTGACTTATATATTTGAAAGCAGCAGTATATGTTCCTGGTCCTGAGTAGTGCAAAATAATCCATGAATTACACCATTACATAAGTTCAATTTATTTCTTCATTCTTCTCAGGAAGGGGATTCAGTTGGATAATATAGATTTGCATTACTTTGATGTTTTTGTAGAATGAAAATCAAGTGTACTTTTTTTTTTGAAACATTCACTTAAATCTTGAGTCAAAACTTTGTCGGTGTCTTATTCAGTTAAGGGTGACAGGAGTAGTCTTGAATGGCAGTTACAATGTCTTCCACCCATTTATTTAGTTATTGGTAATAAGTATTTTCCAGTTTGAAGATTTGAATTGTTTGCTACACTTCCAAATAATTTGCTTATTTATACCCAAACTTTAAAGATACAATAAAGAGATGATTATGCATTATGAAACATTGTTGATTGATTAAAAGCTGTGTGTGTGATTGGTGCCCACTTGTGTCCAATAATTGTTGAAGTAGTTGATCAAAGAAATGTTAAAAGAATACAGTTTTCTTTATATGGTTAAATGTAAGAAAAATGTGGGTTGTTTGTTGTTTTATTTTCTGAATAATTAAATTTATTCGACTAAAAATATTTTAAATTAATTTTGTAAGCTATAGTATTACAGGGAATACCATTCCCAGGTGTACAATCGAGATGGAAGCTATTGAGCAAAGGGTAAAAACTTGAGGCCAAGTAGCAGGTTGAAAAGGGTTTATGTCTTGACCAAAGCTACATAAATTTCGATCACAAGTCATCAAAATATCAATATGACGGTTTAAATCCCAAAGGTAGCCTCTGTTATAGGGCAATTGCCTATTCTTGTAAAGTCTTTTGTTAAATTCTGCCGTGATTAGAGTAACTGAGCAGGTATTACTGGCCAAGACAAGAGCAACACCCATCCAAATTTTACAATTTTCGGATATTTTAATATTAAAATATATCGCCAACAAAAGAAAAGGCCACGAGGATCTCCTTTGTACTTTATATTTTAAATGTTCCTTTACAAACCCATACAGGTTTGACAGCCATAGGACCTCTACTAGTGGGTATATGACCCTCTGAAAATCGCCTTGCGTAAACTTAGTTTTGGGGGTGGGGTAAAAAAAGTGGGTACAGTGTGGACAAGGTGGGTTATATTTTTAGTTTGAATGTCTTGGGGGGAAGAATATTGATCAACAGAATACATCATACATGTACATAGTAAATATATTACTAGATAACAGTATAATAAGCATATATATGAGTGACGTGTATGATAACTGAAAATCTGCTTCGAAAGCTGGAAAAACAGAAAATTGGGCATAAATCCCCTGAAATACAGTTTTATGGCATAACATTTGGCAGAAGTTAAAAGTGTCCTCAGGCAAGTATTTCAGCCCAATAAGGTCAAATTCTGTGAACCCCCACCTTGCCGCACTTGTCTGGTGCTTAAAAAAACTGGCACTTAATATATCCAGACATAGTACGACCAAAAAATTCTTTGTTAAATAATCTTAATGATGTTTGCCTCAAAGGTAATAAACCCTAGGCGATAAGGAAAATGATTTGAAAGTCTGTTTTCTTACTATAATAAGGCACTTTGTATAATAAGGCGCCAGGATTTTGCCAAGGGTAGGGGTTGCAAAGTTTTAAGGCACAACTAAATACCCGTAGGCCTATATCAGGGAATTCTAACCACAATATATATACAACAAAGGGGAGGGAAAATTGGTTGGTTTTGTCTGGTAAAGCGTGTTTATCTTTTTTATTTTTATGGAAGTGACATATTCTAGGTAATTTCAGCAACCAGATGGAATACACATTTTTCTCAAATTTGTTATTTTGTGTATCGGGACAATTCCATCCCGGACACTACCCCCGTGCAATTTCCACCGGGCAAACCCGCCTCTACAATTTCTTCAAGAATAACATTTCATCTTTTATTTGTTATTTTGTTTCAATTTTCAGACAAGATGCCAGACCTGACACGTTGTGCTGAACACACGGATTACGGCTCCATGAGTCTGATGTTCCAAGACAGCACTGGGGGCCTTGAGGTAATTGTGTTATGTGTGACAGTCTGCTGGGCGTGCGATTGTGCTTGGTGTGCCAGTGTGGAGCATAAGCCTGGGATGGCTCTCAAACATTATGTTAGTTGTCCATGGGCGTAACTAGGCATACGCACGGATGCACTGTGCGTACAATTTTTTGAGCCAATCATGATATTATTCTCTATAAATTTAGTGTATTTTTCACGAAAAATAATCGAAAATCCTCTTTGATTGCAAGTTAGAGTCACCTAATGTACAAATCTTCTGTATGAATCGTATACGCACCATTGTTCTGACGCCCCCCGTCCCGTTTGCTTTCACAGAATTGAGGTAAATAAACAATAGTAGCTACCTCCAGAAGTCCTATCTTAATAGTCCATCTAGCTGGAACTTCCTTTGCCTCTTAATTGGAGGTTTGAATGCCCTTCAACTCTCAGGTAGCCTTTGTCTTAAGTGTGTTGAATGCACACTCGCTGGCGAGATTTATCTCAGATAAAAATCTACCTGTGTTATTTTCAAAGAGCAGTTCCAGCAGACCTGGGGTCACTAGATAAAATCTGGACAACGGGCTTTATAAGGAGCCAGAGAAACAAAAAAATATTTCCTGCAAAGCTCTAAAGAATTTTGACACGGAGTTGACCCAGCTTAACCCTCTAAACTAACAGGGTGATATGGGCAATTTTCACAAACAGAGCTTTATCCTATAATATAATTGGTTGATTTTGGAAGATACCATATATAAGTTCAACTTTTAGAAGATTCATCATTAAGCTGACCATGCAGGGCCGTAGCCTGAGCAAAATGCCAGGGGGGGCAGTAAGCGGACACGAGGGGGCGAAGCCCCCGAGGGGGGAGGGTGTGGAAGGGGGTGCCCCCCTCCCACGGTGTGGAAAATTTTTAAAAACTGTATGTATAATACTGCATTCTGGTGCATTTTAAATGTTATTTATTGGTCAATCAGAATTAGAAATTGTGGGTTCATTTTGCCATAAGTACAGTCATTTTTTCAACACAACACGCCAATTGGCCTGAGGGATAGCTCCCTCAGGGAGGGTGAGCTTTTTGGCATGAACTGAGTTGGCTAAAAACAGTACACCTTTGTAAACAGATTGTTGAATGATTGTCTAGTGGCCATGAGTGCCTTTTCTCACAGAATTGATACCAACTTTGCAATTATTTTTTTTACCTTTGCGATCATTTTTTTTTGCACCCCAATTTCCAGGGGGGGCAGCTGCCCCCCCTGCCCCCCCGGAGGCTACGGCCCTGCCATGGATAGCAAGAAGGTGTAAGAATCCTACAACGATCAACTGTTCTTAAGATTATTTTCTGACAACTCGGGATAACCGCAACAAACCACATCGAACAAAGGTGCCTCACCGTTATTTAGAATTTAGCTTGATACAAGCGGGCATAATTTGCACATGTTTTCAAAGTTTGTGTCAGTAAGCCCCTAGTTCAATAAATATACCATTCTAAGCAAGGCTTTTTTCAGCGAGCCCTCCAGCTGCCAATTGAACGGCCGCTGTCATCACTGGACGGCCTATGTTTTCAAATTTAGAAGGCTGGATGGCTTACGATTAAAAAAGTCTTGACTTGTCGGGGCAGCTGTGGACGTCGTATGAAAATCCATTGCAGTAATTTGACGTATGAATATTATACTACTTTGTAGTGCACGCTGTTTTTCAGTCACGAAGTAACTACTACCTAAAGCTTACAAAACACAATAAAATGTTTCCATTGACTTTTAAATATATAATGCAGAAGTGACAAGAATGATCTACATTCGGTACAAAACACGTGTAGGCCCTAAATGATATATGACCTAACTTGCCGCCAAATTGTGAAAGGGGACACCTTTCGGATCTTTATACGTATGACACCTGACAAAGCTAATACATAAGAAAGGCAATTTTTATATCTTCGGCGAGAGATTGTTCGCAATCCGAAAGAGACGAGAAGGCAATTTTCATATTTGTTCAAGAGACTTCGTTAAAGGGATAATAACTCTTCGTATGAGACCTATATTTCACAATAAAAACCTTGTGAATAACTCATAGAAATATAATATATTCTGATTTACCACAAAAACAGCAGTTATAGCTTTTATTCTGATATTTGAACTTGTCTTTAGACCACGTGACCTCCATTGATGTCTATACTCTGTTAAAATCTCTTAAGAGATTTTAACAAAAAACCAAACTTTTTAGAAAAAAACCAGGGACTAACTTTGAATGTAAAAATGGATTCATTAACCATTGGTAAGTATGGGAAAATTGTTGTTTACTCCAGGAAAATTCATTTTTTGGCCGAAACGAAGAGTTATTATTGCTTTAACCGAGGATCGGGAACAAGAGATAGTTACCGACCGCAGCGAGATGAGAAGCCAATTTTCGTATCTTCAGCAGGAGATCGAGCATGATCTGAGCGAAAAGAGAAAGCAATTTTCACATTCGTTCAATGGACTTCGTTCGCAGAAGATCGTCAGCCAGAGATCGTTCGCGATCCGAGCGAGACGAGAAGGCAATTTTTATATTCATACAAGGGCGTTCTTTCGTGGAAGAGCGTGACGGGAGATCGGTATCAATTATTTTTAACCCTCTTTCCCAATGAAATTTATTATTAAAAAAAGATTCCATTAATTTTTACCCCACCCCCACCCCCGCTCACGGCTTTTGGAAAAGTTTGAGGCCCTGAAATTTTGAAGATGGCAATTATGTATGGCCTGTACCCCAATCCCGGAAAAAGCGTTGGTTCTGGGTGAAATAATTTACTGGAACTTAATTATATTGAGGGAATATTTTAAACTTTAATTAATGATTTTATAAACGGTGAAAACTAAGCTATTATATTTGGCACATATAATTTAACCAGACCTTTTAAAATTGTACGCACAGAATTTTAAAATTCCCAGGTATAGCTAAATGTAGATCGACTTACGCAAAAGATGAAGGGCAGTTTAAATTATACGCCCCTGGTTGTGACGATCTGCTGGATTTGGTAGTAGGCCTATAAGTTGCAACGGTAGATCTAGTGTCATTCTGTGAAGGGAAGAAAAATAATGAATGTACATTTAGCATGTTTTAACTTAACTTAACATATTATTAACTTCACAATTCAACATGTTATTATTATTATTATTAGCTTTTGCTAAATATGCCTGTTTTAGCTTTTACCACTTCATATATTGATGTATTAGTTTTTATCTTTGTTATTGAAGATTTTATGTAAACAGCACTTTGCCGTGCGGTTTTAAGAATAAAAAACATACTATTATATTATTTTCACCTCCCATCTGCATGTCAAATTTGAACCAACTTTCCCTGCAGGTGCAGACAGTGGATGGAGAGTACAAACCAGCCACACCTATACCTGGTACCATAGTGGTCATCTTGGATGACATGATGCCCAGATGGACCTCGGACAGACTGAAGGCCACGGTGAGTCCAAGACTGCATTCTCAAAGATTTAGATAGATCCATCTGGATCGACCTAACTCCCTGGGGGTTCACGCTAAATTGCTGTCAACCGAGCGCTCACAACACTTAATTATACCCCCTTACAGCTTTTGGTAGGCGGGACAGACATTTCAGCCGGTTAAGCTGACACCAAACTAGTGAGACACCCCAGGGGGATAGATCGATCTAAATATCAGTGGGAATGGGGTCCAAGAGTGTATTCAGAACAAGTGGCCATGGATCAGCGGACTTACATATCCGCTGACTTAATATGGTGGACCCACCTAAAAGCAATGTCACTAATTCCCTGGTGGTCTCCCCCGCCTCCACCCACGCCATTAAGCGAATTTAACATCGGCTTCTAGGTTTAATTTCTATATAGGCCCCCACAGTGACTGCGCGTGTAGAGGCAAGGGGGCATTCGGGGAATAAGCGGCATCGCTTTTAAGTTGGGTCGGCCATATATGGTCGGCGGTTCAGATAGTCCGTGGATTATCTGTTCTGAATGCGCTCCAAGTTTTAGTTATTTGCATTATTTACGACCCTGCCTCTGTTCTATGTGACACACTGGTGCGGTGATAACTTACTTCTGCATTTTGTCCAGCTTCGCTTTTCGGACTGTTGCTGTATTAGTTTAATTGTTTAATGTTTTTTTTATCAGTTTGCTGATCATTTGTTTTCTGAAGTGACAGAGAAATTGGTTATAGAGTGTGTGCGTGTGTGTGTGTGTGAGTGTCTGTGTTGTGAGAGGGGCAATTTAGAAGACATGTGGATCAGCGTCCTGATGTTAAAATAAAACTGCTCTGAACATGACAGAGTCACACTTGCTTTATCTTTTTTTTTTTAGCTTCACCGAGTTACCCCTTCCGATAAGAGGAACACGCGTAGGAGTTTGGTCTATTTTACTGACCCTGATAGTTGTACGATTGTGAAACCTCTTGACGGATCGGACACGTACCCTCCTATCCGTTATACAAGATACGTGACACAGGTGCATAAGAATGATTTCTGAAGACATAGTTGGGGACATAGCTGCATCGGACTGCATGTAGGTTGGTTTTGTTATTCCTGGCTATTTGCAGTTGATGCAGTAAATGTGGTTGGTGCTAATTTGTAAATGTTTTTGTCGGGGGACTTCATGGGATAACAACTCTGTAAGTTCCCTTAATTTCACACCTCAGTTACCATTGTCAGATAATCGCTATTCTTAAAAACATTGTTAGTATCATATGAAATCCCTATTATCCCTTGGTATTGATAAAAGTGTTATCTTTCTAGATATAACACAAATAGAATTGTTCAATTCAATTGTCAAGTTTACTGGTCCCATTGACCATAAGACACATTAATCTTGGTCTCGATCTGCTGTCGTTTTTTAGTATCAGGGGCGGATTTCGGCCGTCTTCTGGGTCTTCCGGAAGACGGTCAGATTTTCAAGTTTACATTGACGGGTATTTAATTTTTTCTTTCGGAAGACAGTCAAAAATGGAGGATGGATCAACAAAGATCAACAAAGGAAGACTGTCAGAAAATATCTCTGGATCCGCTCCTGAGTATCACCAAGTGTTCTCGCCAACCATGATGTGGATGTAGTGATTGCACCTCAGTTGGACGAATTGAAAAAAGTATCCAACAATATTATATATAAAATCCAGCTTCATTCAGCAAACATTATTTAGAATGTAGAACAGTTTCATTAGCTATGTTATTATAATAGACTTGTGAAGATTCTTTTGTCTATAGCTATTTATATTAGTTTGATCTTACCATCCAATATTTCATCTGCTTGCAGTCAGATTTCATCAGGGAATGAGGTTGTGACAGGTATGACAACCTGTCACCCCCTCTGGTGTGCTATTTGGTCAGACCCCCCCCCCCTTGCCTGCCCCTCCCTTAGGAGTGGTAGGTAGAGGTTGGGTAGCTCAGTCCCATCATTCCGATTCAACTTGGCCCCATGTAAGCGGATGTTAATTGCTTCAAGAACTTTCCGGTGTAGATCTCGTGGCTCTCTTTCCAAGATTATTATGTCTTCTATGGTTGTTGATGTTATACAATGCCCTGTCTGTTCCTGGTGTTGGCTGAGGGCAGATTTGTTATCATGTTTTTTGATCGATTTTTGATGTTCAGCGATTCTTTCAGTTAAGGAACGTCCTGTCTCTCCGATGCATTTCTCTCCACACACCTGACACTCACACTGGTATACAACTCCACACTGTTCTCCTGGGTCTAATTTGTCCTCTGGGGATACTAGGATGCCTCTTAGTGTCTGTCCTGCCTTATGGTGTAATACTACATTTCCTTTTTCTGAATGCTCTTTTTAGCTTTTCACTAACCCCTTTCATGTAAGGTAGTACTGCAGGTACTATATAAAAACTTTTTTTATTACTCTTAATGTAGTTATAAATATAGGTAGACAGGTTGTCATACCTGTCACAACCTCATTCCCTGATGAAATCTGACTGCAAGCAGATGAAATATTGGATGGTAAGATCAAACTAATATAAATAGCTATAGACAAAAGAATCTTCACAAGTCTATTATTATTAAGAATGATACAGACCGAAAATTAGCTGGTAAAATTAAATGGCATAGGATGGACATATGTACCGCACACATGGCTTATCAGATGACGAAGTTGCCTTACTAATATTTAAGTGTTGTCTAACATTAGAATTTAAGCTTTGACCAAGTTGCTAAAGACATTGATTCTGATGAAAAGTTATAAATACGCTTTATTCATACTTTCTGCACCACACTGAGCTGGTGAAAATGTACAGAGATAAAGTTATAGCAACAATGATTATGATGTTAATAATAATAATAAAATACATAGATGAATAGCACCAAAATTACATATATAGAAATGTACCAGTATATATATATATATATATATATATATATATATATATATATATATATATATATTCAGTGTTTCATAATCATAAGCTATGTGCGGTCTTAATGCCGAGTCAACTGTTCACAGCACTGATCATACGCTAGCATCACACTACAAGTATATGTTTTGTATAAGTGACTAAGCTATTTAGATATTAATTATGCACGAGCCTGTTTCCTACTATGTGAAACAAATATTCATATTCATATATAAAATCTATCCATCCATATTGATTGTTAAAAGGAAAATGTGCTCCTTCTAAATTTCTCTCGTAGGCTAATTGCTAAATGCAGTCATAAAACAGAAAGTACTCCTGTAAGTTCAAATCTGTTACTCTTCGAAAAATAATTATGGATAAGAATCATTGGAAATAAAAATTATTTTGTGTCGATCTGTATTTAGTTGTTCTTTTTTTAACTTTTTTTTTATATATTATTAAAATAATTGAGTACCTCTTGGGTATACATGTATACTGCTGTTTGATACTGCTTTATGCTGTAATTGTCTATCAGGGTTGTTGGTTCCTCTTCAGACAAGAAACTCCAGGCATTTGGTGCCTCTTTAGAACTATTGAAAACATGACTCCACAATATGGGCAAAGATAAAAAACACTATCTACTAGTTGAACAAATAAGAAATGTAATACCAGTATACTCTGCATTGATCTCAAGAGTATACCATACCATATTGGAGAACTATAATTATATCATCAAAGACATTTATACCATGTGCACAGAATCCTTTAAAACTTTTTAATTACTCTTAATGTAGTTATAAATATCCTCGCAGTACCAAGTTTTCATTTTATTTTAACACTTTGAGTTAACAGTTTTATTTGTCTTATTATATTTAGTGAATGAAACAAATAACATTAAAGTACAATCCAACTGTTTTAGTTGCAAATAAACATTAGAATAATTATATTTGCTATTTTGTTACTGTTTAGTGTGTCAGAAAGTTCCTCTGAATGCTTTGATCCTTTTTAAGATTTTAGATTTCTGTGTTATTATGGTCTGACCTAAACATCTCAACTTTTTAAAATTATTTTTGGGCTAGGGCAGTAGGTAAGCAAGAATTTGATCTTTCGTCATTATTTTTAAAGTCTTTGAAATGATTATGCTTGAATCTTAGCTACAAGCATTTATTTTGTCTGACTGCAAAGAAAAATTTCATGTACAGTATATCAGCAATCATGTATGAGAGCAAGGAGTTGTTCTGTGTATCTGTAGTATATACCAAGAAATTGTTTCTCTAAGTTTTTAAGTATGCTTTTCGTCAGCAAAATAATAATAATAATAATAATAATAATAATAATAATAATAATAGTGGAATTGCTCATAGAGCAAACACTTGCGAACTATAACACATTTGATATAATAAACATTTATGTAACTGCAAGCAAGAATTCCAAGACATAACAGAGAACCCTGGATACCACAGTCCAATGGGCCTGGTAAATTTATTGCCGCTATTTAATGTGAAAACTATGATCCTGAAGACATATCTTTTTTAGCTTTCTTCGTGTATTTTAAAATACTGATTTTGAGGAAAAGTAGTAGGTATAATTAAAATAAATTAGTTGATCTATTAGAAAGAATAATGGTAATTCTTTCAATAACATCTGGACAACAATTACATGATATAATACAATTCACTTAACTCCAATGCCTAACAGTACACCTTGTTGAGGAACGGGTTACAAGTGACAGAAGCTATTATAAAGGGTTTGTCTAAATTGTTCCCCTTTTCATATTTCAGCAGATGTCATTTATGGGCTGTCGTAGTTCACTAAGGGGCTACGCAATGGGATGTTAAGACATTTATTGGGAAGGAAAAGCTTTATATATTTATTGTAATTATTTCTTTATTTAATTTCTTTTAAATGAAATTTACTGATTTGAAGATTTTTCGCAAGTAATAGTGAATAATGATATTAATAACCTCTCATTTTTCTCTTTCTTAAACTGATGGGTTAGAAGTTGGCAGCGAAAATAGATAAATTTCCAACTGTGGCACAGTACACTACTGGTTTCATTGCATTTCCAAAGTTGTATCAGCCAAGAAATGTCAAAATTATCGCGTTTTAGTTACCAATGTGTACACGCGTAAATTACCTTCGTTAAATGCCTGAACCAAGAGGTGGCACAACCTGGGTGGGAGGCAGTAAAATATCTATGGCCCTAATTCAAACCAAATAATTCTGTCAATTTGTAGAAAAATCAATTTCAACAAAAGCAAAACTCTGCATCCGTCATTTATTTTTTATAAGCATATATATTAAATAATATTTGTAATATGGCACTGATTTCAGTAATATATTTACACATGGGAATGTTAAAATTCATGCATCATTTTAAAAATTCCACAAATACATTGCACTTTTATCTTACATAATATGTACACAATAAACTCAGATATTTACAGTCATAACTATATATACATATTAAGTCACAAATGTTTAACTGGTGATGTTCTGTTTCCAGTTTTCACACATTTTACTATCAACACAGCCAATTGTGACACCAGCCACAGACAAACATGTCCTCAAGTTCATCTACTCATGATCACTGTCACTCTCCATATCTTCTTCATCCATATCTCTGCTGTCATTGGAACTGCTGCTGTCACATTGCCCAGTGTCTTCATCCATTTGATCTTCACAGCTGTCGAAATTCAGCAGAGCTCCAAAATCTGGGATGCCTCCTTCCTCCATCTTGGTGCAACTTTCAATCCTTGTAGCTTGGGGCTGTGCTCCATTGTGCAGCAACACATTGGTAGATGGTGCTCTGGTGAATGATGAGCTGGATGCTGGTCTAACTTGACTATTGCCATTGCCACTTTTAACAACTAAAAACAATAAGAAAAGAAATAACACTTATTGGCAAATAAAAATCAAAACTCAAAAAATGTGTGATTTAAAAGAAAAAGGTGATCACTGCTTTGAGGTACTATTTTTTTTTTACTGAAACATAAAATCCCAAAAATGCCTTATATCTGCTAATTTTCTTAATGAACTTGCTTACAAGTCAAATCGCCTTACAAAAAACTCCACGATATATCATGCACTTGAATCATGAAAAAAAAAAAAAAAAAATTAAAATCAGATATAAATTCAAAGAAGCTTAAACACGTACACATAGCCAGTGCTCGGTGTCGGAGAGCATCTTTAGGTGTGACCCTGCTGGTGACCACTGACATCAAGTCCTCCAATAGACCCCTCATCTCTCCCACGCACACATCCGGGATCTCTTGAAGACATGCTCTGGGATATTCTGAAACCTTTGGGAAAAAAGTAAAATGATTGCTTAAGGATTCATTTTCTCTCCATTTTTTTTATTTCTTCATAATTTCATTTTCTGAGGAGAAAAAAAATTGAAAGTGAATTTTTTTACAATCTATGAAGCAAGTAGTGTTATTATTGGTTAATAATTTCCAACTTCCTCAGATACTAGAGCCATAGCAACTTTTTGCTTGACGACAAAATTGTGATTTAACATAAGACAAAAATTTTGTCAAAATAAAAACACAGCCCGCACTTACATATTTCAGCAGCTCTTTTGTATTTTTCTCTTCTGGAAAACTTTTCATCTTTTCATAGAAGATATGTTTCTTCTTGTACATGTGGAGGACAGTACAGCCCACAGCGTACGTATCCACTTTCCCCCAGTCTACCCGACACAGCAGGTCTTCACACGCTTGCTTGCTGGAATAACAAGTTGTCCATGATCACTGTCAAGAATGATAATAGATCTGAATTTTTTGTTTGATGCTCCCCCCCCCATTAAATTAAACAAGACACTGAAAGTCAATCAGGTTTTGTCAATTTACCATGAGATGAAGCATTACAATTTTTTGTTGAACGTTTGTTTAAATAATTTAACATCAGTCTGTGAAGGGCAGAACCATGCAGTACTTTTACCTTGACCAGCCCAAGTAGACACTGGACAGAACAACAGGAAAATTAGGTTGAGATTTTATCATTTAACTTTGTCCACTAGAGATAAGGGACTATTGGGCTACATCCAGGGTTAGAAATTAAGGCTGGACCGTCTGCCCGGGGTTGACCACTTTCAGAACGGGCTGAGAAGTTTTCCCACCCGGCAGACATTCAGTCCAGCTACTTTTCAAGATGGCTGGACTTTCGGTCCAGCAACTAATTTTCCTAAGAGGCAAACACTGGCTACATCTGATTTCAGTGATGGAGTCAGACAAGTACTCACCCAAGAAACACCTTGACCAGCACAGTGCACAGTTCAGGGGAGCAGTGGGCAGCGGTCAGTCCCAACAGGTCTGGACTGTCCTGGGGCGTAATGCAAGCACCGAAGTCCAGCAACTTAATTCTTAGGCCGTATCCATCCAGTCCAGGCCGAACACCAATGTTGTCAGCTGAGAAGGAAACAATGTGACAGTTGTTTTTTTAAATGCAACAATGTATCAGCTGAAAGGAAACAAAATAACTTTTCTGTTAGTGGTATGACAAGATGGCATCCATACCTCTAATATCTGTGAAAAGAAGTTGCAATAAAAGGAGTCAATCACAATGAGATGATTACAAAGTATTTTTCAATACAGAATTGTCAAAAGAGAGGGTCCCACTGGGGAGGGAGGCAGTGATGATAATTCACAGTAAATAAAAATTCATATCATATTGAAAATGTGAATTGAAAATCACAAATCACTTGGGATAACGACTTCATTTCGCAAAGGATAAAGAATAAGAAGAAGTCACTTTCACAAGTCGCAAAATGGGGTGTTTCACAGATCATGTTAAATAATATGAATATTTCATGCACCTTGGGGAGAAAAAGTAGCTTTCAGGAAATCTAATATATTTCTAATATTTGAGCATCTTTATAACAATCACACAGATGTTACCTTTGATGTCCCTGTGATAGATATTAAAGCTGTGTAAATACGCCACTACATCCAACAACTGGACAGTGACTTCCTTGATTTCAATTTCATCCATTTCATTCGATAGTAAGAACTGGGTCAGGTTACACCCTGAATAAGAAAAAAATTACCATTCATAAACATCAAATATTTCTTTTGAACTTTATTTACTTAGGGTAAAAACAGAAAAATATAAAATTAATCTTTCTCATGGCCCTCCTGAGGTTAGTTAAAAATAATGAAAGATGAGAATTAAAAAAAGAAAATAGAAAAATGCTATGTTTATACTATAAAAATAACAGGTGCCATCAGCAAAAAAAAAAAAAAAAATAATAATAATAATACACTGCTTGTCTAAGTTTAATCTTTGATAGTATTCACCTAAGATAATTGGGTCACAACCAGAAAAATGCTGACAATTGAAATTTTAATCTAATGTTGTGTTGGTGGGAAGAATTTTTAAAAATATATGTATATATCCTACAAGTATCTTTTAAGCTGCTGGTAAGGAGCTGTAGCATGTCATCCGAAGACCAACTTTTCATTCAAATAGTGAGTAATTGATATAGATATGTGTATGTAGGTGTGTTTCAAACTTTTCCTACCTGAATACTCTTGGAGTATATAATAGTTCTCTGGAGTGTTGATAAACCCGTAAACTTGGGGTATGTTTCTGTGTAAGATTTGGAGAGGCACGACAACTTCGCTCCCGCGAAACTTTGCCTTGTTAAACACCTGCAATAAAAAATAAAACTCCACATTAGAAAGTATGATAATAACAATAAATAAACAATTATCACAGTGACATTTCAAAGTATGATTTATGTTATAGTTATGTTAATAGATGCATGTTAAACATTTCTTAAAGACAAAAACATGAAATATAACTCCAAACAACAGAAAATCCAGTTAAAGGTTTTGAATTACCTCTTTCTTCACAAATTCTGTGCGTTTTTTGTCACTAAGCGTGCAACACAGGCTGACGCAACCGTAGCTGCCCTTTCCTAACACCTTTACATGCTCATAATGTACACCTTCATCAAAACTGTCCTCAACTTCTTGTGCTATTTTCTAGAATATTAATGCAATAGCTTGAGTCATAATGTTATCAATATAATACAGACATGGTAGATTTTGCATACGTACAATAGATCTGGGCATGAACCGGTAAAGCAAACAAAAACAAACAATCACTTATTGAATTTCTTTTCAAAGTCCTTAAAAAAATCCAAATACATCGTGCATTCAGCTACTTAAGTATAGGATGACTGGAAACAATTATTGTGATGTGATATCTAGTATATTGTCTTCAGGTGTAATATCACTGCATTACCTCACAAACAATGGCCCCTATAATCCCCAAGGTCACATGACATGGGTCAAGGTCATGCATGTATTGGCACAGTCCTTCAGCAGTTGAATAGACAACTTTCCTAAATGAAATACAATATCATATATTTTCATTATTGCTTGATGACTGGTTGCTATTGCAGTGCAAATTACAGTTTACCCAATAGTCCAAGCTTAGTTGCGCTCTAACCTAATTAAAATTTGCCCCTATCTAATTATATAATACTCAAAATTCAGAAAGTTTTAACTAATTGAAATGTGAAAGATAAAGTTTTAAGCCAAATACAAATATCTATTCATAACTATCATCAGCTTCAAAAAGTCAACATTTCTCATTCAATAATTACCCTGACACCAATTTGTTAAAAGGTGATTGGGGGTTATTTGCCACTTCGCTCTCATAAACCCAGGGCTGTGTGCCCCTTAAGGCTCTGCTGTAGACTTCCTCTTTGATGAACTTGGGATAGGGGCTGTCATCAGTTGCCTGGACACACTGCTGTTTGGGACTGTCTACAGTGGGGGCTATGTGCCCCAGAGGGGTCCCAAAGCCTACAGAGTCCCCCTCGTGCAGTTTGGGCTGTTTGACGGGGGGCATGCTTAGTGCTGGTCCTTCACAGCCACTGTATAAACTGTTTACACTGTGTTTGGTGCCTGTTGGCTCAAGCTGAAATAAAATCACAATCAATTTCCAATGAATTTCAATTTTTTATGAGGAAAAACAAACTCCCTGAGAATTGGTTTACACTGAAACACCACTTTGCTTTACTGAATAAACTTAATGATAAAGTAAATAAGGAATTTCACTCTGAAAGGTTGTGCCCATTTCTGCAAACAAGATGTTTACAAAGAAGTGAAGTTTATCTTGAACTGTCCTTATATTTGTTACTGTTATTTGTTAACATAAAGCAATTCAATTATCACCTTGTCTCCATCTTCTTCCCTGCTTGCCACATCCTCCTCCATCAAATCTTCTGCTAAAAATTCAAATATTGGACTTATATACAAAGAAGTTGACCATAATTCCAGAAAAGCAATATTCGACCTTTCAAAAAAAAAAAAAAAAAATATATATATATATATATATATATATATATATATATATATATATATATATATATATATATTTTTTTTTTTTTTTCCCCAAGTATTTATCTGAAATAAAACCTAACTGCTACTATATTCTAACTTACTGATTTCTCAGCAATCAATCGGTGCAAATTCACGCTTAAAAATCTAGTTATCTCTTTTCACATGTCTGTTCCACCCCAAGTCTAATCATCTGATTTAAGCAAAAACTCTTATCATACCTATATCAAACAGCCATTTACTGTCACTCTCTGTGAGCTCCAAACTTTGGCTCAGCTTTTTCAGTATCAAATCTAGTTTATGGCTCTCCTTCAGCAAAACCTCATCTAAATAGGGGCCACTTAAATGCTTTGAGATGTTATCTGAAATAATATATGTAATACATCAGAAAGTGCTCAAGTAACTTAAAACCAATGACAGCATCATAGAAAATGAAAACATTTTTCTCTTCAGAAGATAAAATCACAAATTACAACTTGAAGTAAAACCTTTTTTCACTTCATCATGGCTATGTACATCTACATTTTTAATCCTATAGGAAGATACAAAGTTAAGTTGCTATTTGGTAGCCTTGATACAAGTGAATGGTATTTCCCTATCATTTATCTGTAATTACAATTTACCTGCTCTCCTCTTCAGTTGTTGTAACACTTCTCTACTCAGCCCCCGACGCTTCTCAGCATCGTTGACCAGTTCCTCCATCTTCTTTATGATACTCTCATAGTATCCCTGTCCCATCTGTTCCACGCATTCCTGTGCTCCTGTCCCCTCTTGTATAGAAGGTCGTATGGGTGTTTCAGGGATTTGTGCGGACTCTGTAGTAGCTGTGTATGGGATACTGTGCATCTTGCGAAACTGTGGTCTGACTGCAATGCTGGCTTGTCTTGCTTCTGGCTCCACTTGGCTTTCATCTGCTGACACCTGGTGTTGGTTATCTTGAACTGCATCTTCAGTCGTTTGCAAACTCACTGTGACAGGCTCCTTAAAAACAAATATACATTTTTATTGTAATACATATACTTTGATTTCAAAAAAGCAACATCATTCAATCAACTAGAAAGAACAGTCATTTATTCAGTCTCATTCTGATTTTCTAGTTAAACCATAGTTTTAGTAACATAATTTATTTTAATAGACCTCCCCCCCTACATAATTAGTAAAAATTAATTATGAAACCTGTTTCAAAACATTCCTAAAAAACATCATTCACAGTAAAAGTAACAGCAACTAAATCACTGCCATTCCACTTTGTCCCACCTGTGCCAATTCTTCCCCATGGCTGACCACACCAGAAGCTTCCTGGATGCTCATGCTTTCCACGCCTCCTTCAAGCTGACCGAGGCAACCAACTACTCTTACACTTAATGTGTCAGCTGTAATAGAAGCAAAAACAAATTTTCATAAGCAACAATACATAAACATTCTTCGTCACCTGGCACTTTCTTTTTGCTCACAACTCTTCTTTCAAATTGTCCAAGACAACTGTACACTTCTTCTGTAAATGAAACAATAACATTTACTTCACCTGTTACTTTCTCCGACTCCCATGCATAACACTGGATGAACTATAAGAATCCAACACTTGAATGGGGATCAAAACGTAAGAAAGGTGTCAAGTCTTTTCTAGCAAAATTTGACACCCGTATACTCTCAAGCCAAATGTTAAATATTACCTAATTGAATTTCTATTCTTTAAATTTTAAAGAAATCTCTTTGAACCTTGATAAAGAAACATTGTATCAATGGCAGCCACCTACCAACTGACGCCATGTCTTCCTGGTTCTCACTGGTCACCAGGTTTATACCCAGCTCCTCGGCAATCTGACTGCCATCTTCTTCCATCGCAGCCTCACTATCACCCTGCATCACAATCTTGGCTACAGCGGAGAGATCTTGTCCCACTGGTTCATTTTCAACCGTCATCAACATCTTCTTTGCCTCTAGCTCTTCATCCTCTGTAAATTGGGCCTTTGTGGGCTTGCCATCTGCTGGTGCCCCAACAGGAGTGTCTTCGCTGAAGGCAGTTAAATCTGGAGCCTGGGGCGTCATTGGGAAACCACAGGGTCTGGTACGACTCTGTACATTGTTAGGAGCAAAGCCCTCACTCTGATCTTCCAGGGAACCCAATCCACCATGTTGAATCCCCGTCTCCATTGCCTCACTGGGGTTTTCATTTTGTGAGTCACCACCAACGAGTCCTTTAACTGCCACTTTAACTGCCAGCAGGTTTTGGTCACCTGTTGGGTCTGAGATGAGCCCCTCGGGTAGTGGTACTGGTTCTGCTCGAGGGATCAACTTTGGTGGCATACCTCCCTCAATTCGGGGAGGGTCTTGGGTGTGGCTGCCCACATCACACTCTAATTCTGGAATTACAAAGTGATAATTTGAAAACCACTGAATTAATAATTAATTTTATAATTTTTATTTTTTTCATCTTGTAAAATTCTGTACTTTCTACAGCAAGACCAGCCATTGTCTACATTTACTAGGTGAACCATAACAATAACAAACCTGCACAGGCTGATCACCTGATTTTATTTATTTTCTATTTCCTAAGCCTATTTTCTTTAATAAGATGATTCTACTGAAAATAATTTAGTCATAAATTCACCTGAAGTAAAAATATTCTCTATACAGACTTGTAAAGCTGCTTTGTTACTGTTGGCAACTGCCCAAATACACTGAACAAATATGTACTCTCAAAGTGAAACAGGAAGAATTCTAAAAAATGATTACTCATAAATTGTTTGATTCAAGAAATGAAAAAGTCATTTGCTAGTTACTTGACCCTTAGCTTCCTGTTCACCAACACACAATGCCTACCACTTCGGGTCAATTTTTATCAAGTAAAAACAATCATTACTGATTACCCACTGGCTGAGAGCTGGCAAACCTTATTCAGGTTCACAGTTCTTCTCCTATCATCATGTAGTATACTGTGCCTTATTGGCTGATTTACATCCAATCACTGCAAGTCTAATATTTTTTCTTCAACAGTTTTTATCAGCATATTGACTTCCTCACATTCAATGCGTCACAACTCAATATTCATATAACCTATGGACTCAACAATGCCCTTCGATCGATATGAATCACATGCCTTGGTGAACAAATAAAAAACAACTCCAAATGCCACATTTTCAAACAACAATTGATTTTTTATCCTAAACTCACAAGTCGCACCACAATGAATGTTTACTCAAGACAAAACAATTTAGCTTGACTAAATAAATGTGAAAAAGTAAAATCTAGCAGAAGGTTCAACTTATTATTCTTTTGGCACCAGCCACTTTTCTGTATATAATTAAATGGATGTGTTATTTTCATTTCAGTGAGATCTGTTTTTCTTCTATATCTGTGTGATCAATAATATATATATATATATATATATATATATATATATATATATATATATATATATATATACACACACTGATATATACTGATTAATAAGATCGATTTTAATAGGTTAAAATTAAAACCACCAAAAATGCATTAAATGACAAATTTAATTTACCCTTTATTTAGTCTGTAAGATTTTATCTACTAGTAGACCTATATAGATACCTGTACAAAATCATTGGAATGTTGCCAACTATAACAAAGGGATTTGTGAGCCTGCAAAAAGGCTTTTAAGACTTCTTTAGGAATTTTTATCCAAAATCCTGCAGGAGTCAATTTACACATAGCATGTCCTTGTGATCTATCTGCGTGGTTAAATTTAAACAATGTTAAGTTTTAGCTAAACCTGATGTGAATTGGACTCTGTTATACTTGTCATCTTTATAAACTGTTTAACCTCTCCATGCAATAGACAGTAAACTTCTGAAAATGGCGTAACTGCAGTAGTGCAATGTGTTTAACAAACAAAGTCAAGACAATAATTAAGTTGGCGAATAAATATTCTTTTATTTTTAATACCAATCACATAAATGCTGTATTAACTTACCGTATGGGGTGGGCATGCTGGCTACAAAATTCCTCTACATGAATGTCCTGTTCGTGTGAATACTTGTTAAAATCTAATCACCTGAAAGAGTGTGAAATAAAATACTATACTTAAAGCTGCCACAGATATATCTCCATCGAGATGTAAAATTTCGTGTCGTAACTGCAATGTCTTTGGTTTATTTGTTATCACTAATAATTAGCATTAACTGATGATATTTAATAAAATCAAACCGTAAGAAGAAAAGTCACAATAGTATTCTACTATGACCACTTCCTGGTGACAATGGCCTAGGCTAAAGTGAAACTTCTCAAGATCTTGATCAAACTCAAATAACACACAAACGAAAAATTTTAATAACTTCAGTGACAAGAGGAGGCGCAATCAAAAACAATTTCTATTTAATCGTGAAGGAAAACTTCAGAAAACATAAGTTTTAACGAGTGAATGTAACCACAGATTGCAGCGCCTATGTAAACAAAGACCGTGTGGAACAAGGAATCCAAGATGGACGATCAGTTTCATATTTGCCACCACAAAAATCATCTATTTTCCTTGTAATAAAACAGATAAATTGACAACACATAGATAATTAGATGCTCGAATGTGTAACAAAACTGTCATTACAATTAAGGTAAGCATTCGGTAGACTTTTCGAGTAAATACCTGTTGTTTTGACTACGGCACCTGCAGTCCCGCCATTTAGGTTCCCTCTGTCCTTCGATCATGCCACGTGACGTCAACATAAACACGAGCTTTGATTGGATAACCTCTCCGTCATTGCTTTAAATAGAAATAAAAGGGGATTCCCCTTCTAGCCCTGCCTTTCCAAGAAGATTGTCGTCCTCCTTATGCTAGCCTCGATGTCGAAAAATAATAGGCAAGATTAGAAAACGAGTGTTTCAAAATGATATTGAGAATTCATTTTACGTTTGATAATATTTAAACATGATCCCATGTTCATCGATCCATGGTTTGATATCCAATATATATATAAAAGAGCTGTCATAGCTATTTGTACATGTTGCAGCATTTCGGCAACAATTACCATTATTTAGACTGTGATAAATTTTTATGGAAATTTTAAATCAGAACAGTTTTCATCAATCAAATAATCAAAATTTTGGTCAAGTAAAATTGATATTATCAAGCAGGGACGGATTTTGGGGGGTGGGGGGTGAGGGGGATCCTGCTTTCCATTGCACCAAGTACTTAAACAAAATGAAACTTTTTGACAATTTTTCTGGCCCAGGGGAACATAGTACCTATAGTATAACTGGGTATAGCCATGATACAAAGCTACTTAAAGTCATAATAACTCTTCATTTTGGCCAAAAATTGGATTTTCCTGGAGTAAACGGCAATTTTCCCGTACTTACCAATGGTCAGCGACCCCAATCCTGCATTCAAAGTTAATCCAGGGTTTTTTTCCTAAACGTACGGTTTTTTGTTAAAATCTCTTAAGAGATTTTAACTGACGGAGCTCTCTCTGACATCGCATAGTCACTGTTGACCTACTTAAAACCGCGGGAAAAGCAGACAACAACAACACTATATAAGATTCATGAGATATATTCGTCTTTTTGTTAAAAATACATTAATATCCACAATGTGTGCCGTTCTGGGCTTTTTGTTATCCGACGCACTGTACAAAAACTCGCAACTTACGTCTGCGTCCGCATTAATGCGTTTGGCGCCATATGTTATTTTGGTCTCGAATGAACGCGAGAATCCGCGTGACACCATTACGTCATTAGCAACGAATGCCTTGATGAAAGCTTCGAAAGCCCTATTGACAAGCACAGATTTTAGTTTTACTACAATAACGGCCGTTTTAGTGGTAAAATACAATAGAATATATTTCCATGCATTGTTTACAATGTATTTCATGCGGAATTTTGAATCTCAAAGGAAGAGTTATTATTGCTTTAAGTTTCAGTTTAAATATTTATAAAATGCATATCCTTACATCATGTATAATTTGCCATTACTGAATCAATACAAAATACATTGGACGCAGTATAAAAATTAAAATTGAGTGACCTGGAACTAATACATTATCATAGGTTTTGGGAATTAACATACGTTACCATTTAGGGCTCTTTGAGTAATGTAAATTAAGGTAGTTCTCTCATATTAGCTTTTTTTGCGATCTGCGCAGATTTCGCGCATGAGTAGTTTTTTGCGATAGCGGCTAATGATAAACATATAACATGCAATAAAATACGTAATACGCGCTTCTCAAAAATTATGCATGATTTGACCCAATTTACGAAAACGAGGCTAAAAAGGCAAACGAATTCTTAGCAACGAAGCTAGAAGGCAGTCCTGTAGAATGCCGGGAGGTAAAGACCACTGTTGTGTGCCGTTGTGCACAAATGACAAACGTTATCATCCAGAGTTATCATTTCACAAGTTTCCAGAAGACCCAGAGCGAAGGAAAATTTGGATCTTTTAGAAGAAGGAGACAGTGTAATGGCTGATAAAGGTTTCACAATTGGCAGCCAGCTTAAAGAAAAAAAGGTGTCTCTGAACATTCCACCATTTCGATTCAACTCCCAATTTACCCTTGACCAAATAGCAAACACACAGGAAATTGCAAGTTTAAGAATTCATGTTGAGAGGGCAATTAGAAGGACAAAAGAGCACCACTTGTTTGATAGTGTGATTCCTATATCTACAGCCGGCAGTATCAATCAGTTATGGACGGTAGCATGTTTGCTTACTTTGTGGAGAGGACCGTTAATTAAAGTTAATGAAATGTAATGTAAATTTCTCTTCAGGTGAAAATTTTCTAAATTTTATTTGATATTCACACAGTACTTACAGTCATACAAAAATATTTATGTTATGTGCAATTCATCACAAATGTTTTCATATGTATAATTTATAGAGTTTTGCTCAATGGATACTTTTCTTTATTATGTATCATTACAATCAGTATTGCTCAATTTTAACTTTAATTTACATATATTATCAATTGCTCAGCTATGTATATCTGTGTCTGTTTAAAAGCTCAAAAAATGAAAGTCCACTGTATTTTTCAAAGTAAATAATTAAAGAAAAACATGTCTAGTTACAGTCATACAAAAATATTTATGTAATATGCAATTCATCACAAATGTTTTCATATGTATAATTTATAGAGTTTTGCTCAATGGATACCTTTCTTTATTATGTATCATACAATCAGTATTGCTCAATTTTAACTTTAATTTACATATATAATCAATTGCTCAGCTATGTATATCTCTGTCTGTTTGAAAGCTCAAAAAATGAAAGTCCACTGTATTTTCAAAGTAAATAATTAAAGAAAAACATGTCTAGTTTGTCTTTCATCTCCTGCCATTCAACTTGATCAAAATAAATGGTCTCTAGGTGACTGTCATTTTCTGTCCATACAAAAAATCACACCATTCAAGTCCTGTGCAGGCCAATTGCATAACTACCTGCCTGTAGTAATTGTGACGCTTTTTTAGGAGCAAAATACCTGCCTCATTTTTCTTTAGATAATCCAACTCTAAAACTGATCCAGTTACTGGGCACTTGATTTCCAGAAGCCCAAAGGGAGGTGTTCTGTTGGGGCGATACACTTTTCTGTCTGGGGATGCTGCCAACCATGAAGCAGTGGGACTAACAACTATCCCACATGGATATAAATTCACATTTTGGTCCAGTTTGTCCACATAAGCCTGGGCAGCAAGGCACTCAGATGCAATCCCATGTTTCATGGCTGAAGTTACTACAGTCCGACCAGACTTCCACCTCTCTGCCAATTTTTCAAAGTCTTTTCTTCTAGTAATTACTTCTCCAGCCTTGGATGCAGTAATACGTTCACGTCGCACATTGTGCCATTTAGGGTCAGTTGACTGTAACCGTGTTTCCTCCTCAATGACAGAAGCTTCCTCCTTAGACACTGCAAGTGTCCCCAACTTGGCTGATTTTTCTTTGTCCATCACTGCTGCGTATACATTTACCATGTGATCATTGCAGGGCAAGGAAGGAAAATCTTCAGTATCATATAAATTCAAAATATAGTCAGAATGTTGTTTTTGCTGGTAACTGATCACACTTCCTTTAATCTTGCTACCATATTTAGTGGGGACAGAGGGAAGAGTAATATCGGGAATTACAGACAGTAAAAGAAAATCTGCATGTTCATCTCTCAGTTTGTCTTTGATATCAACTATACTTGGCAACTTTGTCCTAACTGGATTACTGAGGGTTGACTTTATGGTAGACGTTTCCTTCTTGGGATCAAGTCTGTTGTATCCTCTGAACTCCAAACAACTGACTTCAGCCCCTCTGATTTTCTGACCCCTTGGTTCATGCCAGGTCTGTCTCATTGATGTTTTTACTATATCAGTTGGCACTGCTGATAATTTTAAAGATGAATAATGAGCCAATTGATAAAGAGTTGCTGTTACATGTCCACAAGACTTGCTCAGACCAATTGGACATGTGCACTTGGCAAAAGTGACATCAAGGGGTATATTCTGTAGATAAATTTCCATAGTATGGGGGATTCACTCTTTTTCATGGACCTGTGACACCCTGCAGTTATTCTGCATCCTTCGGTGGTGGAAAAGACTGAAAGTGGGAAAAAACTGACATTGTAATTGTTCAAAAACTAATCTTAAATATCGTGGCAGTATGTAGTTGGCAGATAATATGCTGAGGTATTACTTATAAGTGTACCAAACTTCGGGGAAAATACGCTTACTAGTAGGTTTACGTGTGTGAAGATGTATATGATACACAAATATAACAGTTAAATGAAAATAGGAACTCATTCCTGCCTTCTCTTGATTAAAAAACATTTTAACTTGGTTGGAAAATGCTCTAAAATAACGCTTACATGACCATTTATAAGTCAGTATCAAACGTCCGACATGGCGTGCATAAGTAGCACTATCAATCCGAATGTGCAACAAAAGTCACACGATCGGGAAAAAAGAATGAAAAATACCCGAACAATGTACTATCCAATGAGTAAAAAAGGGGTACAAAGAGGGCAGTAAAAAAAAAAGAGACAATATACCGAAGAATTTTCAGCAGATCGATCTAGTGTTTAACTACAGACAAGTTCGAATTCAGTGAACTGATAAACTTTTACAAGCAAGCTAAACTTTTACTCACGTTTGATGTTGTGCACGTACTGTTCGCTGAAATATTTGAACCCTTTGTTCAAATTCTTCTCTCCCAAGCTAGCAACATGTCGACGAACATATGACTCTACAAATCCAAAGCTTATTTCTGGCATAACAGATAAATCCCGTGTAGAGCATGTGGCTTCCATCGCTTTATTTGCCCACCTAGCCTCGCTTTGAAATTGGGTCATAGGGTCATGCATATTAATTAGGGAATATTAAGAAGACCCTATTCACCCTTTTAAGAAATCGGTATAAAATCTTTGATGTTATTTTGGTCGAAGCGCTACGAATATGTCAACAATGCGTTGCGTATCTGTGAACGCTTGGTCTTTTACGACGTAAAGTACCCACTTGCGACTTTGTTTACAAATGCCGCAATGTAAGAAATTACGTGAAGAAGGAACAGAAAAGAACGTTTTAGTAAGGCTTGTATAGCAGTGACAAGATCGTATCTCACGGAAAATAATCACAATTGATTGCATTTTGACCACAATGTGTATTGTGGTGATTTATCACATGGTTACGATGTGTGCAACAAGACATTGCCTTCTTCAGCACTGGTTTCCGATCACCCAGGGCCAAGTTACCGTGATTTGTATGCTGAAAACAATTCTGTTCTTTCACAATAAGTTAAAATAATTAGACTCATGGCGTTTTGTTGTTGATTTAAGTATGTTATTGAACAATATGACCTGCAGTGCGATTTTCAGCTCTCCAGAAAAGATGCAACCGGTGTGCACCCGCCTGGCGTGTTGCGACGTCATTCTTGTAATGGTTTTGTTAAAGTGCAAATGGACAAAACCATAAAACACACAACAGAGGACCAAGGGTTTTTATGCAGATACATGTAATACTTTTTTGATGCTAGGAAAATAAACAGTATATTTTAGAAGATAAAGTGTACTTTATTCCAACTTTATCCTAATTTACCCAATCATAAACAAGAGACTTTAGTTTGTAAATTTATTGCTTCACAGAAATTATTCAGCCCATAATGCATTAAAAGATAGTCTTGAGTTACAAAATTTAGTTAATTTTTGCAATGATGAAAGTGAAGAAAATCTTTTTTTCTGATTTATTAATTTATCCCAGTCAATTGACTAAATCCTGTGTGAAACCTTTACCAAATTCTTGTTTGTTAAAAAAATAATTTCTCCATGTTTAGGAAAAAAATTAAGCTGTCAGGGTTAACATATCAGAATTTGTAATTGCTTTTCAAAGAGAAGGTCTAGATGGTCTTTATTTTCTTCTCAGTGAAATCAATCCAAACACAAAAAACCACGAGTAACAAAATGCATAAAAGTAATAAAAAAATTGTATGATTTTTTTAATTTTAAAATTAATATGCATATTAATATGCTGTTGATATGTATTTGATTGCATGTTGTAAACATAATATGAAACAGAAATAAACTGATAATCAAAGATGTCTGTAGATGAGTATTTTTGTCACCATCTTCCATATATAGAAAAGAAATATGACTAACTTACCATAGTAAGAAATTGATACATTGTTAATATACAAAGGAAACAATTTATCCAGCTATCTTACCATAAAGTGCATATTTTAGTACTGAGTAAGAAAAATAAAGAAACAAAAGAAATAAAAATAAAAAGGAATAAGAAAATAAGTCACATGAGATTGATATAATTATGCTTTTGGTCAATTTGCCTAGCCTATGAAAAATAATATGATTAAAATTAAAATAAAAAATAATATTGAAACATAATGAATTATCACAAAAAATTTAAGGCACACATTTTTTAAAAATGGCCCAGCCAGATTTTGACCCAGGAAGATCCCTGTTATTTGATTTTTTATTTCATCCCATTCAATTTTAATTTAAAACAAAATCCTGTGTTCAACCTTTAGCAAATTCTACATAATACCTAGTTTATAATAATAATTTCTTCATGTTTAGGGGGAAAATCAAGATGTCGTGTTTAATATATCAGCATTTGCACATGTCATTTCAAAGAGGTCTAGATGGTCTTTATTGTCTTCTATATGTAAAATTAATCTAAACACAAAAAAGAGTAACAGAATGTATAAAGTAATATGAAAAATGCATGTAGGATGTCTTTAATGCCTAAATTTTAAAAATGTATGTATATTTATTATATATATTTATTTGATTTCATGTTGTAAATATAATATGAAATCGAAATAAACTGATAACCAAAAGATGTCTTTAGACGAATATTCTAACTTTTTTGCCACCTAGTTTCCAAAGCACGTTTGTCAAGAAATATGGCTACATGTAACGTACCAGTAGTAAGAAATTGATACATTGTTTAAACAATGTATATTAAAATATACAAAGCAAACAATCTATCCAGCCATCTCAATGTTAAAAATGTATAAAACAGTAAGAAAAAAGGAATAGGAAGATAAAAGTCACAAGAGATTGATACATGTGCTTGTAGGTCCAGCCTATGAAAAATCCAATATGGCGGCATTCCATGAGGCATACTGAAATCCAACTGATACTTTCTACATATTAATATCTATTTATTATGAATGGGATAAGCAAACTTTATGAAATTTGGTTAGCTGATGCAGAGAAGTATAAATATAATTTTCATGGAAGCAAAATAAATGTATGAGTTAAAAAACCCACGATACAAAACACATTTATTAAATTTGCTTGGAAATTTCCATTGATTCCTATGTAAATTTGATAAAAATCGATGTTCAAGCAGCCCTGGCTCAAAAACAAGCATGGTGTGGTACATATTTTTTTGTAAATTTCTTTGAGGTCTACCAAGATCTATAACATATCCACATAAAATTAAAATCGCTAGGGCAGAATTTTTTTATTTCTGCATTTTTCAGCAAAATTAAGGGCATTTTGGCAAAATCCCCATATAACGCAATGTAATAAACGTAGCGTTTTTCGGGACGCCACCTCTCGAAAACGAGCGTGGTGACCCCCAATTTTTTTTTCATATTTTTTACTCATATGGTAAGAAGATTTTGTCTTACAATTTTAATCAAAATCGCTAGGGCAGAAATATGAAATCTGAAATATGAGAGAGCGTCCTTAAGACATGGTAAAAATTAAAAATTTGAATTTAAATTGAGACAGTTGTGGATTTTTGTTCTATACACATATAGACTGTTTTAAAAAATTGAATACAACTTTGAATTCATTCAATTTTATTTTTTGACACTTCAGCATGTGAAATGTACCTCTATATTGGATTTGGGTGTTATATGAACTAGTGTGTATATATTTATTTATATATATCTATGTCAATTATCAGCACATTTTTACTTTCCGTACCAGAACTTACTAGACACAATAAATATATTCAGACGACTGAGACGAGTATTAACTTGTCAACTTAGCAGACTTGCACATGCAGTAGAGAGCACATGGAAATTACTCTAATTTAGTTTAATTTAATTTAATTTAATTGTCATACACACTCACGTCAAAATTAGCCTCAGAAAGTAGCATACAAGTTAACATCACTTTTCTGTCCTTTTTTTTTTCTCATCTAGAATGCTGCAGGCATACAATGACATGGACTTGATTGCAGAAGTGATTTATAAACTTGCCTCTTTTTGTCCATAGCAAAACACTGAACATTACAGAAAATGGCATAATTGCCTTTGAGTAACAGTACATGTAGTTGCTGTGGTGGGATTTTCCCCATGTCTGCTGTATGTGTCCATGGATTAACTGTTAAAACAGACTCAGCGAGTCCTTTAACTTAAAACTCGAGAT